>NC_143059.1:49562500-49745000 GCF_052426305.1 Pelodiscus sinensis
ATTGTATTCTCTAAATACTCTTGAACATATAGGAGTAAAAGAATGGGATGGGACATTTTTGGAGAAGTAAACATATTTTTGATAAGTAAGAATTGTTGTCATGCAATATTGGCAAATACAGAAATCTGTGTGAATATTTTTCCCTATTAAGGTAAAATAATTATAAGATATTCATCACCTTTTACAATGCAGAATTCCCTTAACTTTTAGAATTTTTTATTGTGTGATTTTTCTGTGTAAAAAACAATGGCATAGTAGAAAATCTGTTTCCAAATGAACTATTACAAATTATTTTGATCAACGAATATGCTCCTACTGCACTAAAACACCAACTAGTGCACCGAAGAATGCCAAAATGTAAAATAGGGACACCCCATGGCTTTTTGTAGATTTTTTACATATTAAAACATGCAGAATAAAAAGCCTAGTTCTTTATATAAAACACATGTTTTATATTTTAAGCAAACACAACAGAATATCTGTGATTTGAGAATCAACTGTTAACAGGCTTCAATAACTTTTATATTGCATGTGCTTTTGATGCTTCTTTATATTAAGTTGCAAGTAGATTTAAAATGCAAAATGAAAAGCAGATAGATAGGGGCTCAATCCACAAAACTTGAGTCCACATCAAGATTCTGAATTACATGGGAGTATAATGGACTTCCTGCAGGAATCAAATGCCAACACACACTACATGCCCTGTCCTACTCTTAGTCCCATTCATATGGCTTTTTACCCTTTGAAGTCAATGGGACTGGACTTGGCATATGCTCTTTGGGCCCGATACAAAGCCAAATAGTGTCAAAGGAAAGACTTCCAAAGTGTGCAAGAAAATTAGTAGCATACTTTTCATACACTGGGCTTGGATCCATTCACTGGGCTTTGCATCAGGCTCTGTGCAGGAGAATAAAGATTAGGAGGATACAGAACTTAGTTCTGAAAGAAAAGGGTTTGATGAAAACGGAATCAATTGGATTGTTTTTAGAATGGAGCATGAGACTCACTCTGACCGTGCAGTCACTCATGGCAATTGTCCTATGGAAGCTTGCTACGCCTGACAACTATCGCTCAGTCAGTAATCCGTTTGGGGTAGAGAAATTCATGGTTGGGACCGTTCTCATAGAAGTAGCCAAGGCCATCAATAACATCCTGTTACAGAGGGTTGCGACTCTGGGGAATGTAGACAACATCATGGAGGGCTTTACCACCATGGACATCCCTAACTGCAGGGATGCCACAGATAGCACACACATCTCCATCTTGGCCCTTGAACACCATTTGGCTACGTCTACACTGGCCCCTTTTCCGGAAGGGGCATGTTAATTTCAGCTATCATAATAGGGAAATCCGCGGGAGATTTAAATATCCCCCGCGGCATTTAAATAAAAATGTCCGCCGCTTTTTTCCGGCTTTTAGAAAAGCCGGAAAAGAGCATCTACACTGGCCCCGATCCTCCGGAAAAAGTGCCCTTTTCCGGAGGATCTTATTCCTACTTCAAAGTTACATTGGACATTATGGAGTGAACCAAAACTACATCTGTAAGGCCACGTCTAAACTACAGCTAAGATTGAAGCAGCTACAGTCAATTTTCCAGGGTTCGAATTAGTGGGTGAAGACACACTAATTCGAACTGAGTGGGTACTCCAGTCGATGCTGGTAGTCCTGCTTCTATGAGGAGTAAGGGAAGTCAAAGGAAGAGTGTGCAGTGTGGATGGCACCACAAATTTGAGTTAAGATACTTAAACTTAAGGTATGCAATTAACGCAGCTGAAGTTGCGTATCTTAATTTGAATTTATCCCCTAGGGCTCGTCTACATTGTCGAGGAGAAGTAAAGTAGGAATAAGATCCTCTGGAAAAGGGCGCTTTTTCCGGAGGATCGGGGCCAGTGTAGACGCTCTTTTTCGGCTTTTCTAAAAGCCGGAAAAAAGCGGCGGACATTTTTATTTAAATGCTGCGGGGGATATTTAAATCCCCCGCGGATTTCCCTATTACGATAGGTGAAATTAACATGCCCCTTCTGGAAAAGGGGCCAGTGTAGACGTAGCCCATGCCTCAGAGAACACCAATCCATGGTGCTGCAGGTGCCCATAGATCACAAAGGCCACTTTACTGACATCAGTGTGGGATGGTTGGAAAAGATGCATGATGCCCACAATTTTCAGAACTCCTGCCTCTTCTGAAAGATGCACGCTGGAACATGTTTCCCCAACTAGCATATCAGAGTCAGAAAGGTATACATGCTTATAGTGATACTGGACGACCCAGTCTACCCCTTGATTCTGTGGGTCATGAAGCCCTACGTGAGCAGCTTGGAACCCAGCAAGGATGAGTTCAACAATAGGCTGAGCAGGTGCAGAATGGTGGTGGAATGTGCATTTGGGTATTTAAAGGAGAGATTTAGGAGACTCATGACCTGCTTGGATCTCAACAAATGCAAGATTCCCTTTGTGGTGGCAGCCTGTTGTCTGCTTCATAAGCTAAGTGAGAACAAGGGGGAAACTTCAGGCAGGGTGGGTGGCTAAGGTAGAGCACCTGGCCCAAGAGTTTGAGCAACCACACACCAGTGCCATAAGGAAAGCACAGCAAGGAGCAGCATGAATCAAAGATGTCTAGAAGGACAGTTTTATGCAAGGACTCTTTAGAGACTCTTCATGGCTCTCCACAAGTTACTCTTGCATTCTCTGTGTTTCCCTTTAATCCCCCACCCAACCCACCCCTGCTGTTCAACCAATAAAAAGACAATTTACAAATAATAGGGCTACGTCTAGACTGGCATGATTTTCCGCAAATGCTTTAAACAGAAAAGTTTTCCGTTAAAAGCATTTGCAGAAAAGAGCGTCTAGATTGGCACGGATGCTTTTCCGCAAAAGCACTTTTTGCGGAAAAGTGTCTGTGGCAATCTAGACACGCTTTTGCACAAAAAAAGCCCTGATTGCCATTTTCACGATCGGGGCTTTTTTGCACAAAACAAATCTGAGCTGTCTACACTGGCCCTTTTGCACAAAGGCTTTGCGTAAAAGGGACTTTTGCCCGAACGGGAGCAGCATAGTATTTCCGCAAGAAGCACTGATTTCAGACAGTAGGAAATCAGTGTTCTTGCGGAAATTCAAGCGGCCAGTCTAGACACAGCCTAGGAGTTTTGATTTGGGGAAAAACAACAGGGAAAGAAATGAACTGGGAACTG
Source organism: Pelodiscus sinensis (assembly GCF_052426305.1). Classification (NCBI taxonomy): domain Eukaryota; kingdom Metazoa; phylum Chordata; order Testudines; family Trionychidae; genus Pelodiscus; species Pelodiscus sinensis. The sequence goes on from NC_143059.1 coordinate 49,565,689, forward strand.
GAAGGGGGAGGGAGACCCAGGAATGGGAGAGGGACTGCCTCCTGAGGACCTGGAGGCTCCAGCTGCCCTTGAGATTTCTCCACCATGTCCTGCAGCCCTGGCAGCCCCTGGGAATGGAAGCCATGTCTGCGGTCAAGGTGGAAAACGCTGTCATGCTATCTGGCAAGCTGCTCCCAGGCACTTCATGAGCTGTTCCTGCTGCTCTGCCTAGATCTCCACCACATGGGTGTGCCTGAAGTCCATTTGCTCCTGAACATGTCCTCCCACATGCACTTGTAGATGTGAGCCTGGCGGGCAGATGCAGTAGGAGGTGAAGGAAGCACAAAGCTGGCAGCTGGCCCAGCTGCAATGAAAAGTTAGAAGGGCAGACATTACAAGAGAAGGAAGCACACAAGGTCCAGCACACCAGACCTTTAAGGAATACTGTGACTTTCCCAGGCAGGGCAGACTATAGGTGGGGAGCGGGGAAGGGACAGGTTGGCTTCCCACTGTGTCCAGGTCTGTTGGCTTCCCACTGTGTCCAGGTCTGTGCTTCTTTTCCTGCCCTCAGGGTGTGTGTATGTATGAGTGGTACATGTGGCTTCCCAGGAAGAATGCTAATAGGTTCCCCTTCTCCTCCTGCCTCCAAGTTGCCATGTGAGATATCAGTTTTTGTCAATCACCACAAGTGATTGGGAGCAAAATTCTGACTGAATGTGGCCATAAACCTGGGTTTAGGCTGCACTGCTTTATGGGTCAATGTTAAAAGACCACTTACTGGTGGCTTAGCATGGGAAGGTATCCTCCTGTGGCGAACAGCATAAAATATTCTACAGTTCCTGGGGCTTTTTGAGCTTAGAGGAAGAGCAGAAGAGGTGAAAGTTCTGGCCAGAGTAGTCATAGTGGAGAGCTGTGGGAGATAGCGTCGAAATTCTGGCAGCGCTGCAACTATACTATTGTAATTGCAACCATGCAAGGTTGGAAATAGCATTACCCCTGGTGAAAAGCAGGAGTAATGGCTTGGTAGTATGGACACATCACTTAGAAAATCGACCTGTAGTCAGCTAAATTTGTTGTAAAGTCCTAGTATAGACTATGTCTTAGTGATCCTTGCAGGTGGTCCCTTACGGTATGTCTACACTTGCACCCTAGTTTGAACTAGGGATGCAAATGTAGGCATTTGAAATAGTCAATGAAGCGGGGATTTAAATATCCTGCACTTCATTAGCAAGATCTTGCCAGTGCGCTAGTTCAAATCACAGCTGATTCGAGCCAGGAAGTGCACACCGGGATATGTTGGTTCCAACCAAACCCCTTGGTTCAAACTAACGTTACTCCTCATTGTTCCATCTGCACAATGGAAAACCCTAGTTCACTGTATAGTTTTACAATTTTTGGTTTTGTTTTGTTTACTACTAGTACAGGCAGAAGTTATTTCCTGAGACTTACTCCAATATACACTAGGGCTACGTCTACATTGGCCTCTTTTCCGGAAGGGGCATGTTAATTTCACGAGTTGTAATAGGGAAATCCGCGGGGGATTTAAATATCCCCCGCGGCATTTAAATAAAAATGTCCGCTGCTTTTTTCCGGCTTTTACAAAAGCCGAAAAAGAGCGTCTACACTGGCCCCGATCCTCCGGAAAAAGCGCCCTTTTCCAGAGGATCTTATTTACTTACTTCGAAGTAGGAATAAGATCCTCCGGAAAAGGGCGCTTTTTCCGGAGGATCGGGGCCAGTGTAGACGCTCTTTTCCGGCTTTTCTAAAAGCCGGAAAAAAGCGGCGGACATTTTTATTTAAATGCCGCGGGGGATATTTAAATCCCCCGCGGATATCCCTATTACGACTCGTGAAATTAACATGCCACTTCCAGAAAAGGGGCCAATGTAGACGAGACCTAGGGGATAAATTCAAATTAAGATACGCAACTTCAGCTGCGTTAATTGCATACCTTAAGTTTAAGTATCTTAACTCAAATTTGTGGTGCCATCAACACTGCACACTCTTCCTTTGACTTCCCTTACTCCTCATAGAAACAGGACTACCAGCATCGACTGGAGTACCCACTCAGTTCGAATTAGTGTGTCTTCACCCACTAATTCGAACCCTGGAAAATTGACTGTAGCTGCTTCGATCTTAGCTGTAGTTTAGACGTGGCTTTACAGATGTAGTTTTGTTTCACTCCATAATGTCCAATGTAACTGCATATGGAATTTCAGAGTGAAAAGGGCCATTTACTGAAACTCCTGTTTAATGTTCCTTTCCCTCTCCTTTATATATGTATATAAAAAGAAGAAGGGTGTGTTTGAGTGGATAGATGAATAATCTAGTTAAATCCCATTCTTTGATTGCAAATTTCTGCTCTACTGGTGATGTTGCCTGAACACAAGGGCTATGTCTAGACTGCAGGCTTCTTTTGGAAAACCCCCCTCTTGCGCAAAACCCCCCTCTTGCACAAGAGTCGTTCATCCTCATTTCTTCCGGAAGAATGGCTCTTGAGCAAGAGTGGGTTTTTGCGCAAAAAAGGAGCCGTCTACACAGCTTTTTGCACAAAAGCGTCTGCTAATTAATTATGCAAATGAAGCATGGCAATATTCCATGCCGCACTTCATTTGCACAAGCTTTCCGGAAGAAGGCTACAGTGTAGCCGTAGCCTACACTTTTAAAAATCCACCTCCTTCCCCATCAAAACAAAGTTCAAAGAAAGACACATGCATCAAGCCCAATGACCAGCCCTGCGTAGCCATACTATTAGGGTTTTGTTATGGGGGGAAGAAATGAGATTGTATGTAATGAACACTTTCTCCTCACTGAATACTAGCAAGGAAATTAAAAAAATAAATATATGCACTAGGAGCAGCAACAGAAAAGCAACAAATATATTAATTTTTTTGGTTTGGAGCTCACTTCTGTGTCTGAGCTGAACACCACCACAGCCAAAAAACACTACCAAGCTGGGATTGCGAAGCACTGTCTGTTATCTGCATAATCTCTTCCTAAAATGGGCAGAAATTCTTCATTTCATGCATAATTTAAAACTTACTACAGTGATCCCACAAAGTCAGTAGATATGCTAAACACAAAGTTTAAACTAGGCACATAGGACACTACTTTCATTTCACTACATGCTGAGCATTAGCAGATATAGTAACCTGAAATATTGCAATCAGTGCAACAAATCTACTCCACCCAAGAGCTACAAATGCAGCCTTGTAGTTTCATGTGTTCCCATTCTGTGTGATTTATATCTCGATGAAGTCTCTTCTCCCAAGCCTACTGCCATAGGCTAATAGACTATGACAAAGCTCAGTCTCAAAAATGTCAAACATAATGAAAAAGAAAAAAATCATAGAAGAGAAAGTTGGCTACAGTCATTCCTAAGGGTCTGTGTCTCAAAGGCTCTGCAGGTTCTTCTAGTTCATGAACTAAACCCAGGTGTGGCGGGTGTCTCCCGCCTACCCTCTTAAGTCCAAGGCCCTCCGGCATGAGTCCAAAGCACAGTCCAAGTCCGGCCCTTTTTGGCAAGGCCACAGCCCTCCAGCCCGAATCCACAACACGGTTTAAATCTGGCCCTTTAAGACAAGGCCAAGGCCCTCCGGCCTGAGTCCAAACACAGTTTTGGGTTGTAGCGGGGAAGCGCCCCAGGTAGGGGGACCCGGGCCCACCCTACTCCACCAGGTCCCAGCCCAGGGCCCTGTGAGTGACCGAGTAGTGAGTCACTCCCTCAGCAGGGCAATCCGGCCAAAACGTGCCGAGGTTCTCAGGGTGGGAGAGAAGGTTCCCGCTCCTGTCCTGGGCCACTTCCTACCTGGTTCCCTGGGGTTCCTTCTCCTGTGCTCACCCAGCTTGCTGTGGCCTCCAGGCTGGCTTCTCCTCAGCAGGCAGTCACTGGGTCACACCAGCTTGCCTCTGCATCCCCCCTGGCCTCTCCTGGAGTCTCCAGTGACAGCTGTGTGGGAGCCCCCTTCACAGGTCCTTCTCCACCAGCTGTCTCCCCAGACTGAGGGTATGTCTACACTACCCCGCTAGTTCGAACTAGAGGGGGTAATGTAGTCATCCGCAGTTGCAAATGAAGCCCGGGATTTGAATTTCCCGGGCTTCATTTGCATGAAGCCAGCCGGTGCCATTTTTAAATGCCAGCTAGTTCAAACCCTGTGCCGCGTGGCTAGACGCGGCACGGAGTAGCTAGTTCGGATTAGGCTTCCTAATCCGAACTAGCTGTAGACCTCGTTCCACGAGCCGTGCCAGGCTTCATTTGCAACTGCGGATGACTACATTACCCCCGCTAGTTCGAACTAGCGGGGTAGTGTAGACATACCCTGAGTCCTTCCCCAGGCTTTTATAGTGGAGCTACAGCCCGGGCATGCTCGGTAGGGCTGCGAGGGAGGGGCCTCTGCATCCAGGTAACCCTGGCTGGGCCCTGCAGGTTCAGTGCCTTGCCCCGTCACATCAGGTAAGTGGGCTACTACCATACAGTATCTATAGACTAGTAGCGTGCAGGAGCTGCCACCAAAACAATGCCAATTTAGAATGAGAGGAGAGCTATTGTTATCTGTGTATCAATATTCCTTTTCTTGAGTACAAAACCAACTAAAGAAAAATGAATCTGCTACAGAATCTTGAAGTTCTAATAGTGCCTCAAAGGAAGGGAAGAGAAGTCAATGACGTATCTGTCCAAATTCTCATACTGGCTGTTTTCATTGTAGCATATAAACATCTATAAAAAGTCTGTGGCACAGGCAAGAGTTGAACTTAGATTCCTGCTTTAACTTCAAGACCATTCTCTTGATAACATGGCTAGAGGAAACAGTCCAGGGTTATTGACAAATACCAAGGTTCAAGTTCTGGTTTAGGTCATAAATAAAAAATGAGTTTTAGCATTTCTTTCTTGCTTCCAGAAGGATTTGTTGTATATAATACTCTCAGGTTTAACTCAGTATGTGACATAACACGTATTTTGAGCCTCTGACTTGTGTAAACATCTTATTGTTTCACTGTTAATTTATTTACCGATATCAAAAAATCAAACTCTTGAAATTAAAATTACATCAAACTTTATACCCGATAAAGAAATTCAGCTCAAACTGTTTTCAGCTTCTTCTTTTTGATCTGTGTACCACATTTTGAGTCCTTGTCACACATTTGGCGGAAAGGTAGTCTAGCAATTGGTAAAAGGGATGGGAGGTGGGACATTTGGGGTTTGATTAAAAGCTCTATTTCTAATTCTTTGTCTGATCTTGTGCAAGTCTCTTACTCTCTCTCTTTGACTCAATTTTCTCATTTGCAAAGTGAGTGCAACAATAATACTTGCCAAGACCACTCTGATGGCTTGTTATATAGTGACTGATATTATCCAAGGAAAGATGATGTTAAGTGCAAATTACTAATTAATTAATTAATTCAGAAGAGGAAATTTGACACACATGGATCTTTTGAGGTTCTACTTTGGCATTTCTAATCGAAAAATGTTCTTAGATTAAGCACCAGTACTAATATAGGAAGGGTCCTTTTAAAAAAGGTCTGTATGTTTTCCATTCACTGTGCCTGGTGACTGCCAGTGGTATAGTCCTTTGTTCCGAAGAGTGACAAATCCATGTTAATATTACTTACAAAGCCACTATATTAGAAGAACATTTTTGAGATTGCAAAGTCAAACATTCAGAAGATAGGAAATGCCAGCATTAAGGTTGCCTGTGCTGCCGATTCATCTATAATAACAAGGAAGACTGCGGTATGCAATTAGGGATGTGAACTGTTAACTGCTATATGTTCTGATTAACCATTAATTGGTGGGGGCTGGAGCAGCTCCCTGCTTGCAGTAGGCAGGATGCTGCTTCAGCCCCATGGGCTGCTCTGTGGGGGGGCAGGGCGCCGTGGACAGGGGTTGTTTTGGGTGTCCGGTGTAGCCCCTGTCCATCGCAGACCCGGGCACCCAGCAGACAGGAGAGGCACTCCAGCCCAATGGAGCTGGAGCAGCCCCCTCACGTATGTCCCCCTTTAATCATTTAACTGGTTAGCCAATGAAACAGAATTTTACAATCCTAGGACGGATTCCCTTCTGAGATCCTGCCCCTTTATAATGCTTGTAGAGGGGTCCAGATTCTGACCACAGATTGCCAGCAGAGAACTCCTTGGCTGTGTCTACACTGGCACCCTTTTCCGTAAAAGGGATGCAATGAGACACTTCGGAATTGCAAATGCCGCGGTGGATTTAAATATCCCCCGCGGCATTTGCATGAACATGGCTGCCGCTTTTTTCCAACTCGGGGTTTTGCCGGAGAAAAGCGCCAGTCTAGACAGGATCTTGCGGAAAATAAGCCCTTTTCTGGAAGATCCCTTTCAAGTAGGAATAAGGGATCTTCCGGAAAAGGGCTTATTTTCCGCAAGATCCCGTCTAGACTGGCGCTTTTCTCTGGCAAAACCCCAAGCTGGAAAAAAGTGGCAGCCATGTTCATGCAAATGCCGCGGGGGATATTTAAATCCCCCGCGGCATTTGCAATTCCGAAGTGTCTCATTAGCATCCCTTTTACAGAAAAGGGTGCCAGTGTAGACACAGTCCTTCGGTATAGGGGAACTCTGTGATGGGATACCTGAGTTAGATCCAGACCTTGAACAACTGCCATTCCCTCTTCCTGGTGTAGGGAGTCAGGTAGAGGCATGGCAGAAAGAAACTCCACCATGGCAATCCTCCACTAGAGCAGGTTCTCTTGGAGGAGCCAATCCCAGTGAGTGATCTGAAAGCTGCCCAGAAGTGGCTCTATAAATTGTCAGACCCAGGCTGGCACTGAAGATCAGGAAACAAGAACTGGTTCCCTGGTGTATCTGTGCCCCATCCCGAGCCAAACAGAACAGTACTGCTGGAAAGAATCTTCCCCAATGGCTGTTAAGCAAGAACTACACTATTGAAATGAATGTCAGTGGAAATGGAAAATATATACAAGAATGCTAGTCTAAATGCTGATGGGTTTAAATAACAAATTATAATTCTTCTCAGATAAACTCTGCGTATAGGTGCCATTGTTGATCCATTAGAACAATTGCCAACTACTTCAACTAAAATTGGGAGGGAATCCAAAAATGAAGAAAAAGGATTCTAAAACTTCATAAGAGCATATTTGGGTCAATGATCTTCTGTGATTTTCCTACCTCATCAGGTTTGCTGTGTTCTTTCCTACCCTACGCTGATTAGACCTCAGTTGGAGTATTGTGTCCCGTTTTGGGCACCACATTTCAAGAAAGATGTGGAGAAATTGGAGAAGGTCCAGAGAAGAGCAACAAGAATGATTAAAGTCCTAGAAAACATGACCTATAGGGGAAAACTGAAAGAACTGGGCTTGTTTAGTTTAGAAAAGAGAAGACTGAGAGAGAACAAGTATCTAAAAGGGGGTTAAAAGGAGGAGAGAGAAAAATTGTTCTCCTTGGCCTTTGAGGATGGGACAAGAAGTAATGGACGTAAATTGCAGCAAGAGAGGTTTAGGTTGGACATTAGGAAAAATTTCCTAGCTGTCAGGGTGGTTAAACACTGGAATAAATTGCCTGTGGGGGGGTAGTGAAATCTCCATCACTGGAGTAGTTAAGCACAGGTTAGACTGACACGTGTCAGGGATGATCTAGAAAGTCCCTGCTTGGTCCTGCTGTGAGGGCAGGGGACTGGAATTGATGACCTCTCAAGGTCCCTTCCAGTGCTAGTGTTCTATGATTCTATGATTCAGGGCACGGCTAGACTGCAAGGATCAATCAGAAAAAGATATGCAAAATGCGCTTTGCATTTTGTGTAACTTTTTCCAATACTTTTGTTGGATGAGGCTTTTCCGAAATTTGGCTGGGCCAAATTTTGGAAAAAAACTGTCTTTTGAAACCCCCCTTCTTCCTCATGGAACAAGGAATACAGGGACTTCCAAAAGAATGCATTTGCTCTTCTGCAGAGAAAAGCATAAGAGCAAACGTGTTCCCCACAATCTACTTCTAGCCATACCCTTAGCCATTGCAGCATTGATGCAGATGAGATAAGACTTGCTACTGCAGAAGACGGTGTGGTCTAATATGTATAATAGAGCACTAGGTGTCTCTCACAACCTATGGGGGTTAAGCACTTAATTTCTCTTGTGTCTTAGTTTGTCCATCAGGTGTAATAATACCAAACAGGTGTAATAATACCAAAAAGGTTGAGCTTATCTTCTTGTGAGCTTTTGTTAATTAATGCTTATGAACTGCCTTTAGGTCCTTGATTATATATGTTATATAATTACATATCTATAGCTATTGTCTTCAAAGAGGCTGTGTATGAGTCTACACTAATGTATTCAGTTTCAGTATTGGGCACAATTATTATCCTGGACATTCAATTATATGTATTACATGTTTAAATTTCATATCCAATGGTTGCATATAATTAATAGCGGTTTCAAATATGATGGATAGGTAGTTTCAAAGCTATAAGTGGGGATAGAAATTAGGATCTAAAGCAAATAAAACCATAGATTCCTTTTGCTGAGATAAGTAGAGAGTCTGAAGTGAACATGAGCCCAGTTTTGAGCAGAGATGTCCTTGTGTTGAAAATATATGGAAATGCTTACTTTGAAGGTGCCTATAATTTTCAGTTTTTGCATATTTTTATTTTAAAAGTTATTTTGCCAAAAACACCACCTAAAAGGACATTTTCGGGGCATGAACTTGAACAAAGCAGACTGGCAAAAATGGTCACGCAGAATTCCACAAAACAATGTTGGAGGGGGTCACAGCTCTGGATTAGCCTAACTTTGTGAGACGTGAAGCTTGACCCAGTGGACACTCAGCAGCTCACATAAAAACACTTTATATTATGTAAGATTAGGCCCTTCGAAAGCCAACCATTAAATCATGATACAATTAATAAGTAACATGTAGGCAGCCATAGCATTCTGTCAGCCAGAGGATAGTAAAAATATTGTTAGTCAATACATAACAGTGAAACCCATGCAGAACCCCACGTAACCCCTCAAGCCCCTGCTTGTTATATACTGTATTTTCAACACTAACTATTTTGCTTTAAATCTTTTTACAATCTTATTGCACAGGAAAGGCCAAACAGATTTCCCCCTCTCTAATTTTAATAAAAATTAGCTCCCAGACTGCAATGTTGCATGCCAGATTTCAACCTGGAAATGCTGGCAGACTCATCGTTAGAGTGGTGCCAGGAGTGGTGCTACAATTATCAGTTGCTCCTCTGTTTAAATGTAACTCAGCATGTGACATGAATATGAAAAGATTGAAAAAACTGCAAAAAGGCAAGATTCCTTAACAAATCTAAAATGGGCATAGGTCACCAAATACAACTTATTTGCTAAATCAAAACATGCAAACTCAGAACAAATTAAATGAAGAGAGTAAATGAGATAAAAAAAGACACAAATTCTTTCAGCAATTAGGAGTAAGCAATCATTAAAAGACATTAACTTGTGTGTTTAAGAATCTGGGCACCTTTGATCTTTCTAGAAAGTTGGTAAGGTGACTTTTAACCTTTCTTGGGGTATGTCTACACTACAAAGTTAATTCGAACTAATGGACGTTAGTTCGAATTAACTTTGATAGGCGCTACACTAGCGCTCTGCTAGTTCGAACTTAATTCGAACTAGCGGAGCGCTTAGTTCGAACTAGGTAAACCTCATTTTATGAGGACTAAGCTTAGTTCGAACTTACTAGTTCTAATTAAGGGGTGTGTAGCCCCTTAATTCGAACTAGTGGGAGGCTAGCCCTCCCCAGCTTTCCCTGGTGGCCACTCTGGCCAACACCAGGGAAACTCTATTGCCCCCCTCCCGGCCCCGGACTCCTTAAAAGGGCACGGGCTGGCTACGATGCCCGTACCAGATGCAAGCCTGCCAGCACCCAGCCAGCAGACCCTGCACCTGGCACGGCTCGAGCCATCCACCCGATGCCCCCCAGCCCTCCTCCTCTTCCCGGGACCAGGCTGGCGGCTCCCGGGAGCTTGCCCAGGACCGCAAGAGGCGGGCACCCGCCTGGTCCAGTGCAGACATCGTGGACCTCGTCCACGACCTCCGCACTAGGCACAGGAAAGCGGCCGTCTAGGGCAGGAGAGCTGCCAGCTTGGCCACCCAGGAGCAGGTTTGCATTAAAATCAAGGTGGTCCAGTGAGACCCCCGACCGTGAGCCCTGAGCTTACAATGGCCGTACTGGGTCAGACCAAAGGTCCATCTAGCCCAGCAGCCTGTCTGCTGACAGCGGCCAACCCTAGGGACCCTGGAGGGGATGGACCAAAGACAGTGACCAAGCCATTTGTCTCATGCCATCCCTCTCCAGCCTTCCACAAACTTCGGGCAGGGACACCACTCCTACCCCCTGGCTAATAGCACTCCATGGACCCAACCTCCATGAATTGATCTCACTTCCCTTTAAACTCTGTTCTAGTTGTAGCCTTCACAGACTCCTGCAGCAAGGAGTTCCACAGGTTGACTATTTGCTTTGTGAAGAAGAACTTTCTGTTATTAGTTTGAAGCCTGCTACCCATTTCTTTCCTTTGGTGTCCTCTAGTCCTTCTATTATGGGAACTAATGAAGAACTTTTCTGTATGCACCCTCTCCACCCCACTCGTGCTTTTATAGACCTCTATCCTACCCCCCTCAGTTTCCTCTTTTCTAAGCTGAAAAGTCCCAGTCTCTTTAGCCTCTCTTCATATGGGACCTGTTCCAAACCCCTGATCATTTTAATTGCCCTCCCCTCTCCCACCCTCTCTCTTCCCCTCTCCCACCTCCTTTTCCCAGTCTCCCCCAGTTTTGTTCAATAAAGAGAGATTCTATTTTTGACCACACGTGTCCTTTATTTTGTACATCAGGAAGGGGGGCTAGGGAGGGGTAAGTGGAAGGAGGTGAGGGAGGAATGGGGTACGAGCCCCCAATGGGGAGGACTGGGCTGGCTCTGCAGGCTTCTGGGGTGGAACCTCTCCTTCAGCCCCCCAATTGCCCCCTCTCCCCAGATGGCAGCCTGCGGCAAGTGCAGCCGGTTTGATGGCCGAGTGCTGTGATGTGCCCCGTGTGGGTACTCTGGGCAATCCAAGCCAGGACTGCTTTGCAAGCGGGGCACCCCTGAGAACTGTCTGTCTGGGGTGGGGGTCGGGTCCCTTTAAGCACAGCCCTCGGCTAGCCTGAGACAGCAGCTCCACGCTCTAAGTCCTCATCTGATGCCCTGCCGGCATTGCTTCCGGCCATCCTTAACCCCGGTTCAGGGTCCACTCTGTGTGGACATGCTAGTTCGAATTAGCAAAATGCTAATTCGAACTAGTTTTTTAGTCTGGATGCGTTAGTTCGAATTAGCTTAGTTCGAATTAACTAATTCGAACTAAGTTAGTTCAAATTAGCGCTGTAGTGTAGACATACCCAGGGATAGAAAGGAGAAAATGGATCTTCTGAATTATTAAGCAAATATACACAAATATGTTAGACTTTCAGGATCAGGGTTTTTGATCTTTTTTTTTTTTTTGGCTTCTCTATAGTTACTTTATAGTAGTTAAGTATAGGGCAGAAGTGCCATCAAGTGAAATCAACCAGCATTCTATGCATAAAAGGAAATGGCAATGCAGAAATGTTGTCAAGACAACTTAACCAGCCTCCTAAACATGAAGGGAATCACCTGATGCCATACAGTCAACATAACATCTCTGCCTCATTCCTTCTTGGTGCCTGGCATAGAGGGCATGGCCAGGATGCTACTACTTCCAACAATCCATGATTGCTGAAATATTGTCATATGTGACTCAAAGCTACCCTGAAGTTGCTTTGAATTTTACCAGAGGGCAAACCAGTCTCTAGCCAGTCTCATAATTGTAGACCCACAAAAATGCCATAAAGCCATCTTTGTCCCCAGTTCCATCTCAGGAACTGCACTTAGTTCAGCTCAGCCAAATCAGAGGATCAGAACCATCATATGATATGTTATATCAATCCTTACATTATACCTCTATTAGAACAAATAGTCCTTAATTTTCCTAGTGCCATACAAAGTCTTAGATAAATAATAATAGAAGAGTATAAAAAAACCTCATACATTTTAAATATCTCCGTGAAGGGGTATATAATCAGTCCCATTCTATTACACCTGTAAAAGGTGTCAAACCAGAAGGGAGCTGATAAAAGGGGGAAAGTTCAGCTCAGCTGTGACTTACAGAAAGCAGGAGCAGTTCTCTTGAGCTAGCCCCCTGAAGAAAGGCCTGCCTGGGTCTGGAGACTGAACATAGCCAAAAACTGCCTTGAAGCTGCCTGGAAGGAACATCCAATGGGGGCTAAAGCTTAATTAGAGCATCCAAAATATCAGAGCCTACTTGGCTTACAACTCTTAATTACTTTGGCTCTCCTTTGTTTTGGAACCTGCAGAAGATTCAGCTGGGGTAGAGACTGATAGGCCTAGATGCAGGCGCTATGAGGAAGCAGCTCAGGAATACAGGAGAGGGCCTGAACAAACAGACCTTTTCTGCTTCTTACAGGATCCCTGGGCTTGAGCCCAGACACCAGGCAGGCTTGGGTGTCCCTAGCAGCCTATATGGGGAGACATGGTGGTACATGAAGACTCTGGAGCCAAGGACTGATAGGTCCCAAAAGCCTGAAATTGTGTCAGATCATGAGTCTGCCAGACCACTGAGATGTGGGACTCAGGTTTCTCCAGATAGGGTAGAACTAAAAGTTACCTGGCCAGAGGATCAAGTCACAAGAAGAGTCAGTGCACCACAGGGCCATACTAGCTGTTTCCAAAAGGCTTTACCATGCCCAAATGTGAAGCTGTGCATCAGTGGTGAGCAGACTTTTCCATTATTTCCTTAATAGAGAGTGATAAAGAGCAAAAATCTAGTATAGTACTGTAGAGGCATACCAGACAGCCTTGGCCAGCACAAAATCACGAGCAGAAGTGAACTATTGTGATTCTAATCCCTTTGAAATAGCATAGAAACCCTGCTCTGTGTACCATTCACAACATGAAAAGCTGATAGGCATAAAAGTCTACACATTTGTGTTCACATGTGTTAGGTCACTGACATGGAAAGAATTATTGCCCATAATTATTCTTACCTAATAAAGCAATTGGAAGGAATAGGAGGGGGATGTCCATAATCAGAAGGTAGGAATGGTGCATATCTTGTATTTCTGAGGAGGTGAACAGCTAATGCCACTTTCCCTGCATACGCCAGATTTGGCCCAAAGGTGAGCATGCTGTAGCACATCGCACTGTGATAATAGCAGTCAGCTTCATTGTCGTGGTATTATTGTCTGCTCTTCTTGTAATATGCTTTTTCCCCCAAACCCAAAGCAAACCAGTAGTGCTGAAGTGTAACAAAATACACAATAGAGGACATGTGAGTGGATGTTGGTTTCCAACTTCCCTGGAAAACATGCTGCTCTCCAAACTGTGCTAGTAGAATTCAACACGATAAGCATAGCTTAATGCCAAGGAATGTATCCAAAAAACCCCAGATGCCTTTGGTGTTTTATTACATACAATGCTGAGCAGCTAAATGGTTCATACTGTAGTAGCCAGTAATGTTGGAAAATTGGAGACACATACATACACACAATATGCAAGGTCTGCAGCTTAAGGGCCAGTCTACGTAGGCCTTACAACTGAGTTCAATAACCCACTGTTAGGATGGGATGAATAGTCTCATAACCAGGATATGTAAGGACACCTTAGAACCATACACACAGATGTCAAAAGGAGCCAATTTAAGAGAAATTTCATGCCCAAAGAGCCAGAAGCTTAAATAGGGGTTGATCTTCTAGGACAACTCATATTTGCACCCCTGGCCCCTTAAGATCATGGAATTGCAAGTGTCTGTTAGGGCATTCAGAATAAATGGGTTTGTTACAATTTGGGAAATTAGGCTTTTCTGGATTGAGTTTAGAAAGGGGTGACAAGCTGGTGAAAGTTTAGGACACCTACTTATTGCATTCCCTCTTCATTGCTGCCAGGATGAGTTGATTGTACAGTTACCTTGTTTTGTTGTCTTAAATTGTTCTAAAGTAGCAGACACTTGGGAGAATGTATTTTTGTTGCATTGACCATCAGTGGTCACCAATGACCACAAAAAAGTTGTCCCATTTTGTCTATTATATGTGCAACGTATAATTTTCAGATCTGATAATTTTTCAGAAAATATTATTCACTCCAAAAATACTGTAAGTAAAATGACTCAAGGGCTGTCCCTGCTTTTATTTCAGGATCTAGCTTTTCTTCAAAGCATTCCAGATTCATAGATTATAATCTTTCCACAGATACCAACGTGAAGAGAAAACTTTACTGGAGGTTTTAACCCAGAGGCGATGTCTATACTGCAAGGCTTTTCCGCACAAAGTTATGCAAATGAGCACTCATTTGCATATGTCATTGTACTACGGGGCTCGTGCCCGTCGGGTCTCCGGGCCCTCGGGCCACGTCCCGTGTTGGCTCGAGACCCACAGTATCAAGTCTTCCCGCTTTCACGGCGGGGGATTCGGGTTGTCGGTCGCGCACTTTGTCCGGTGCGGCCGGTCCTCTGATCCAAGTGCTCCCTCCACTACTGAGGGGGAGGGAAAGGGGGGCCCGGGCCCACCCTCACTCACGGGCCCCAGCCCAGGGCCCTAAGGACACGGAACTAGCTGGCTCCGGTCCGGCTGACGGGGCTCCTGCTGCAACTTGTCAGCCCGCCAGCTCGAACGAGCTCTGCCCTGGGCTGCTTTCTTTCCCTCCTCAGGTGTCCCTCCTCCTCCTCCCCCTCCTCGGGGGCGGTCACCTTGGGTTCGTCCGTCAGGCTGGCGGTCGGATATTCGCACGCCCATCCCTTCGCGCCGGGGCTGGTCCTGCAGCCTGGATGGCCACCAGGTCTGGACTCCGGGGGAGGGGGTATACCCACCGATCGCCCCTCCTCTGCACGCTGTCCTCCCCTCCTGCTCGCTACCGCTCACTCTCCTCTCCCTTAGGCGGAAGGGGTCCCCTTTTTAAAGTTCCCGCCGGGTTTCCCCCCCGCACGTCATTGGGCGGGCGTTACCACCGCCGCCCGTCCTGCCCCCAGATTGGCTGGCTGCCCTGTCAATCTGGGCGGGGGAACGCCGCCCACGCTACCCCCGCGCCGTCTGCCACCTTGCTGCCGCTTGCCGGAGGGGCAGCCCGCTTTCCCTGCCCTGGCGCGGCATGCGTGCACGCCGCACACCCCTGGCAGGGCCCCCCCCTTGCACCTAGAAAAGCCTGCTCGGCGGCGCCCCAGGGACGGGTGGGGGTCGCCCCGTCACAGTCATGCTCACATTTGCATTTCCTTTTTGGATCCCTTTTGCGTAAGAGGTTTTTGTGCAAAAAAGAGCTGTGTATACGGCTCCTTTTTGCGCAAAAAGCCCTTTTGCGCAAGAGCCGTTCTTCCTCATTTTTTCAGGAAGATGTCTCTTCCTGTTCATAGCAAAATCAGAACCTTCTCACCTCTCTAACAGCTTCATGAAAAGATGACAGGAAAAGGAAATGACAGTACATCCTGGTCTAGACTGCAGCCACATTCTTTTGAATGTAAATCAAAAGAATGCGGCAGTTTTTTCAATTGCAATGAACCTCATTTTATGAGGACTAATGCCTTTTTTCGAAAGTACTGGTACTCTTTCGAAAAAAGGTGCTATTGAATGCAAACTGCTTTTTCGAAAGAGAGTGTCTAGACTCGAAAGAATGGCTCGTTTTTTCAAAAAATTCGCTTGTAGTCTAGACACTCTTTTTCGAAAGATTCTTTCGAAAAAGCCTCTTTTGAAAGAGGCTTGCAGTCTAGACATAGCCTCTGTGTGCAGTTTGAAGGCATTTCACCCATATGACTCTTCCTTTTAATTTCCATTTAA
Organism: Pelodiscus sinensis; assembly: GCF_052426305.1. NCBI lineage: Eukaryota > Metazoa > Chordata > Testudines > Trionychidae > Pelodiscus > Pelodiscus sinensis. Next base: position 49,581,495 of record NC_143059.1, read on the forward strand.
CTAACTTCCTCATTTTTGTGTTATTCCTCCTTTTGAAGTTAACTGCTGCTTTGTTGGGTTTCTTTGGTATTTTTTCTTCCTACAAGAAGGTTAAGTTTAATTACATTATGGTTGCTGTTATGGTATGGTTTATCTATATTCAACTATTACGTCTGATCCTGAGTATAAAATTGTATGTCTTCATCCCTTCCTAAGGTGACACGTACCCAGCCAATATGAGCATATTTGAAATCCTTTATTATTGTGTTTTCTTGTGTATTATTGTGGCCTCTCTAATCTCCTCTAGCATTTCACAATCAGTACTGCAATATTCCTATTGCTGTTATTGTTCAAGCTCTTATTGTTCAAGCACTAATTCCTATCTACGAAGATTCTATAATACAGCTTGATTCATTTAAAATTTTGCTTTAATTTGCTTTTTCACAAGTAGTGTCACTTTCCCAGAAGCATAACCTACTTTATTAACCCCTTACATTTATTATCCTGCTATTATGGTGTCCCAGTAACTATCTTTATTTCACCAGCTTTCCATAATATCCATTATATCAATATCCTCATTTAATGCCAGGCTTTCTAGTTAACCCATTTTAGTGTTAGACTTCTAGCATTTATATATAAACACTTTTATGCCCTCAGAGATGTCTCCACCAAATTATGTGATCTTCTGCACCTGCTGGCTTTTCCCTACACCCTTAGTTTAAAAAAAATCTTCTACAAACTTTTTAAATTTAATATCTGAAGTGATGAGTCATTTTTGTGGAAAAGTCATGACATTGTACAACAAGGTTCTCAAACTCTCTGCCTGCGGGTCATCTGCAGTTTCATAATCCAGCCCATGCATAGCTCCTGGCATGTGAGTCCTTTCGGCCCTTGGGGGTGCAGCACATTGTCTGTATCCTTCCCCTAAAGTACAGCCCTTGTTCCAACCTGTCCCTGCCCTTCTTCTTCCTACCCCTGCCCTTCCCTCTGCCCCTCATCAGACCCCTTCCTTCAAACTCCCTCCCACGAGAAACATGGTTTCAGAGGTTACCAGGAGGCCTGGTGTGGGGTAGCAGCAGGGTCTGAGGGGAAGAGGAGCAATGCAGCAGCCTCCACTCTGCTGCCATCTCCCAGGACAGCCCAGTTGCTTCATTTCATTGTGGCAGTGGGAAGCAGAATGCCCCAGCCCCTGCGTAGGCCGACTTGGGATATGACAGCAAAGTGGAGCAGGCTGCTGCTAATCTGAACATGGATAGGGGGACCATCCTATCCATAGGACAGTTGGGACAGCCACTGCAAGGACTAGTTCAGCTGTGCTGAACCATCCTATGGATGCACACACTTCCCTCAGGCCACAGGGACATGCTGGCAGTAGTGCACAACTAGCAGCCACAAGCCATTCTAGCCCCACTGCCCTAGTAGTGGTAGTAGCACCGGGGTCCCTGAGGGGAGTTTAAATTGCCTGGGGGTGGCATGTGGGCCTGAGGAATGCATGGGGGAAACACACAGGCTGGCAGGTGGTGCTGTGAAGTGCAGTGGGGGAAACCACAGAGACCCCTGCTGCACCCCCTGGAATCCTGCCAGAGATGGGTGCCTGCTGGTGCACTAGGAGGATTTGAGAATTGGCACTGGCCCTAAGGTGAATTGAGTTTGAGATCCTGCTGTAAAAGAACAAGCTGTTCAGAAGGTGAATGCTGAGCACTTTCTGAAAATCAAGGGTACATCTAGACTACAAGCCTTTTTCGAAAAAGAGCGTCTAGACAACAAGAAGATTTTTTGAAAAAGCAGCTCACTCTAGACGCTCTCTTTTGAAAAAGCCCTGTTTTCATGCAATAGCGCCTTTTTTCCAAAGATGACTTTCGAAAAAAGGTGTTATTCCTTGTAGAATGAGGTTTACTGCTGTTGACCAAACTGCCGCGTTCTTTCGATTTACTGTCAACATAATGCGGTGATAGTCTAGACGCAGGTACAGTTTTTTTGAAAAAAGGCCACTTTTTTGAAAAAACAAAAACAAAAAACAAACAAACCTGTAATCTAGACACATCCCAAGTATCTAGTTGAGCATCCGGGTGTTCAAATACCCAAAACTACCTTTGAAAATTTTGGACTTATTTAAATCTGTTGCAGTTCTCACTAAAGGCATTTGAAAGACAGCTAAAAACGTCAGTGGGCATTAGACTAGACCCTCCATGTATGGTCTCTAACAAAGAATTGTTTGAAATTAAAATGTATATAATTCCTACCATTTATAAGTGTTTGTCTTGATATCATGTTCGGTTTACTAGTTACTTCAAAACTCACTAAAATATGTTTAATTGTTCATTATGGGCCTAATGCATTGTCCTTTGGAGGCAATGGGAAGAGTCACATTGGGGTTTATAAAGGGTCCCAAACCATAGATACATATTTATGGGTTCTATTGTGTTTAAAAGATTGAAGTTTCCAGACACAAAAATAAAGAACATTTATTATCTTTTTAGTTCAAGTATTCATCTGTTTTTACTTTCCTTAGTTTCAAAGTATAAAAAATAATATAATTTATATGACTTAGTTTTGCATGTTTATTTTTTATCAGCATATATCAGCAAATACACTTATTTTTAGCTATCATTTGTCTGAGTGGGTTTTTTAGAACTGCTTGTACTAGTAAAACTTTTGAAAATCACATTAATTAGATCTTCTCCAAGGCCATTTTACCTTACCCATGAATAGAATACTCCTGTAAATAAGTGGCAGGATTTTGAATGGACTTAATCAGAAATAAAGAGATCAGAACCAAAGTGAACCACTTGAGGTTAACTGTCTGTAAATAAAAGCACATATAATATTATGGTTTTATTGGCAAGTTATTCATGCATCTTAGAAAATTCTGTCTTCGTTTTTCCATTATAACTTTCTTTTAACGTTCTAAACTCCTTTCTTTTTTATAATCAGCATTCTAATGTCTTTGCATCTTGTCATCTGACCTCTGGAGTTGAAAATGATATAATGGTATATCACTGGTAAATGTCACAAATGCTGAAGAGATGTCAGCAGACCACAGTTGAGAGGTCTGGAATTCAAATCAAGGGAAGCTGATCTTTATCTCAAATGATGTGCTGTAAAATTCCTAACCAACTCCAAACATCTTTAGTATTATGTACACTTTTTTAAGGCTACTGTAGCATTTTCTCTATCCAGACTGTAAACTATTAGTAACTGAATCCAATTAGGAAGAGACTGTCTTACTCTAAATGAAGAGAGAAACAGGAGAGCATTCTTTTGTGAGCTGCACATTTTATGAGTTGATGCTTTCAAATATTATTAAAATCTAATGCATATCTAACTTCAGGCCAAGTATACTCAAGCTCTGCACCATGTTAAAAGTGGATGAGAAACTGCACTTAAAAGAGCAATTAGTGCTATTTTAGGACTGAACAACTTGAAAATACCAGCTCACTACACAGGGTATAGTATTACCAGATACTCAGCTAATGGAGCAATATTGAACAAGCCTGTTTGCATAAGTGGTGAAGATAAGGCATTGTTCAATGAAGAGAGCTTCTAATTAATGAACAGGAGACAAGATTAATTTTACATCATATTTTTTCATTTGTTTTTTATGTTAATGCAAAATGTTTCCATGGAGACTGTAAATGCTTTTAATAAAAAGTTGATAATATACCTCCTCCATGATCATTTAATCAGCCCGAGTGAAATCTTATGATCCAATTTTTTCCCCCACTGTCAACTATGTCAGAAAAGTATAGCAAAGCCATAACACCTGTCAATGTGACATCGCAGCACTACATATTTCCATGTATAAAAATAATTCATGGATGTAAAAAGATACATTAGCACAATGGACTCCAACCTTTTTAACCAGAAGATCACTTTTTCAATTTAAATGCAATGTAAGAGCTACCTCAAACCCAAATACCCTTGCCTTACTTCCTTCCTGCCCCTTCGCTGAGGCCCTGTCCCTCCTCCATCCCTTCTCTGAGGTCTCACCCTGCTCACTCCATCCCCTATTTCCCCCCATCCTCACTCACTTTCACCAGGCTGGGGTAGGGGGTTGGCGCATAGACTCTGGTCTTGGGCGAAGGGGTTGGGAGGGGCTCTGTGCTTAGTCCACAGTGGGGTATTGGGGTCCACGTCTGGGGCAGGAGGTTGGATGTAGGAGGAGGTTCAGGGCAGGGACAGGGGTTCAGGAAGCAAACTGTGGCTGGGCATCATTTAACTGAGATGGCCTTGAGGTGATGGAGCAGTAGGGTTAAGACAGGCTTACTCCTGGCCCTGCATCACTCCTGAAAGCAGCTGTCATGTACATCCATGGCTCTGTGGTGCCATATGCTGCCCCTCAGCCACAGGCTTCTACTGGCCACTGTTCTCCATTACTGATCAATGGGAGCTGCAGGAGTGATGTCTGCATGCAAAGACAGCATGTGAAGACATCTGCTCTGCTTTTCTCAAGGGACATAGAGACATGCCAGTCACTTCCAGGAGCAGCAATTACCATAGAGATAATTACTCCAGCCAGGACAGGTTAGTCATTTTAGAACTCACTACTCAAAAAATTAAATTTAAGCATGAGAGAGAAATGAAAAAAACAAACACTTTGCAAGCAGTAAAAGAAGTAACAACAACAACCCATGTATGTGTTGGGTCAGGAGATGAAAGTGAAAGACAGTTTGGCTGCAAGTTTTTCCGCAATAGCAGCCGCTTTTGAGGAAAAACTTGCCAGCTGTCTGCACTGGCCGCTTGAATTTGCGCAAGAACACTAATGACCTAATGTAAGATTGTTAGTGTTCTTGCGCAAATACTATGCTGCTCCTGCTCAGGAAAAAGCCCTCTTGCGCAAATGCTTTCGTGCAAGAGGGCCAATGTAGACAGCTAAAATCTGTTTTGTGCAAAAAAGCCCTGATGCCGAAAATGGCGGTCAGGGCATTCTTGCGGAAAACCGCGTCTAGATTGGCACGGACGCTTTTCTGCAAAAAGTGCTTTTGCGCAAAAGCATCCGTGCCAATCTAGATGCTCTTTTCTGCAAATGCTTTTAACGGAAAAACTTTTCAGTTAAAAGCATTTGCGGAAAATCATGCCAGTCTAGACATAGCCTTTGTGTTTGTGAGAATGACAGACACACACATAGGCTACATCTAGACTACATCCCTTTTTCGTAAAAGGGATGTAAATTAGACGTATCGCAATTGCTAATGAAGTGGGGATTTAAATTTCCCCCACTTCATTAGCATAAAAATGGCTGCCGCTTTTTTTCCTCATGGAGCTTTGCCAGAAAAAAGCACCAGTCTAGATGCTGATCTTGCGGAAAATAAAGCCTTTTCCAAAAGAACGCTTATCCCTTATCCCAAAGCTCCGTGAGGAAAAAAAGTGGCAGCCATTTTTATGCTAATGAAGCGGGGGAAATTTAAATCCCCACTTCATTAGCAATTGCGATACATCTAATTTACATCCCTTTTACGAAAAAGGGATGTAGTCTAGATGTAGCCATACTGTGTGAGAGTGACAGAGATTTGCATTGCCAAGCTCCCTCCATCCTCTTCTCTCTGTGCGGAGATGGAGTACAGGAATGGGGGGAAGAGGCGCACCCTGAAATCAGTATCCCCCTGAGGAGGCTTCCAGCAGGGCAGCTCCAAGACAGAAGGGAGGAGCAGCATGACAGTGGGGGGAGGAGCAGCTAAAGTACCAACTCTTGATAGCTTCCTGGCCAAACCAGTCAGGATCACTTTTCAGAGGCTCCAAGATCTTCCGGTAGATTCTGATCTACTGACTGGAGACTACTGCATTAGTATGATAACAGTAAATTGATACAGACTTTTTATGTAATGCTTCGTGTTAACATATAACATGTACTATATATGTTACACAAGCACATTTTGTGATATCTAATCCAAGTGTTTATCTGTTTTCAAAATTAAATCTATATTTTTACTATGTCCACCGGGGATGCGTTTCTTGAACAAATTCAGTTACTTAAAAAAAGATTAATTACATGATATTTTTCTACTTCCTCAATGTATGAGTTACTTATTATAACTAATATGAACTCAAATATTTCAGTTTTGCAATTGGTATGATTTGGCATAGCTTTATTAAAATCAGTGCCAATTTTAATAGGGGAGGGATAGCTCAGTGGTTTGAGCATTAGCCTGCTAAGCCCAGGGTTGTGAGTTCAATCCTTGTGGAGGCCATTTGGGGCAAAAATTCATCAGGGAGGGTACTTGATCCTGCTGTGAAGGCACAGGATTGGACTCCATGTTCCTTCCAGTTCTAGGAGATGGGCAATCTAATTTAATCTTTCACAAAGATGAGAATTTCACTCAAATTGATGATTTTTATACAAGAAATTTAAATGGATTATTTCTTGGTTTCCTTGTGTTGACTTTATAACTTTGCTGTCTAATTCCCAATCACATGAACATTGTTAGGTGCTGACCCTTGGTTGGGATGCATAGTCTGCCTTCACTTTTTCTCTAATATCCACACTTTTTGTTGCATGTCCTTGCAGGGCTCAGGTGGGAGAGTCAAATGAGTGACATCCCCTGACTCTGCTATCATTGCTTTTTTATAAATTAGCTAACAGATGGGGGGGAAATGTAAAAAAGCAGCATGTAGAGAAACCTTCCTGAAGGTAATGCACATTATTGGGTATTGACAAAGTACTCTAGAAAAGTGTTTCTGAAAGTGTACTGCGGAAACACTTTCAGAAACACTTTAACTGGGCACCCCGGTTTGTTTATGTACCGGCGCCACAGCCACAGAGCCTCGCAGTTCCCATTGGCTCCGTTTCATCCATTGCAGCCAAGGGGAGCCCCGGGAAGCTTGGCCATCGTTACAAATCCTGAAGTCTTTCTAGAACAGTTTTGAATTGGCTATAGGTTATCGGTGATAGAGACTTTTTTGTTTGATAACCATCTTAAAGGTGAATTTGGAGTTTTCACTGTTAGAAAAAAAATATTTGGATTAAGGCATGGCAGATGGCCCTGTAAAGAAAATATTTAGGGTCTGATCCTCAGCTGGTGAAAATTATCATAGCTCTCTTGACATCATACTGCTTTCCTAACCAGATCTAGTGCTGTGCTGGTAGTAAAAAACACTTAACCTTTTTGAAAGACATTTTGGGGTAATTTGAAACTTTAATGTATTTACACAACCTTAATCTTCTGGTGAACATTTGCAGATCCTGCACTATTGTTTTTAGCAGCCAAATAGCTCACACGGTCCTTTTAACTATGTACTTTGTGATTAGCCAGTAGTATCTGGAATAATAATTGGTCATGGTCATCCATCCTAGGGGGTTGATTAACTGAGAATAAGCTGAGCATTTTTCTTTCTTTCTTTCTTTCTTTCTTTCTTTCTTTCTTTCTTTCTTTCTTTCTTTCTTTCTTTCTTTCTTTCTTTCTTTCTTTCTTTCTTTCTTTCTTTCTTTCTTTCTTTCTTTCTTTCTTTCTTTCTTTCTACTGTAAAGCTTTTCTATGGTAATTCTACCATTCATTAGGATGGAAAAAATTGGCATTAAACCAAGTACTTCTGCCAAAGCCATTATTTCCATCATCCGCCTCGGCATCAGTCTGCACTGCAGCCTTGTGGGAAGACAATATTCTGTCCCCTTGTGGTTCTTAAGTTATGGGTAAGGAGCTTATATATATTAAAAGGAGGGTCTTCAGTTAGTCTCTTAATCTTTATGAGCACTAATAATAGTCAGCTATGTTTCCAAAATTTAGAAACTCATGCTTTCAACACAGAAAGGTTGTATAGGTTAGAAGATATGTCACAGTCCAATAAAGTTAAAAGCTATAGAGTTTTTTTCAAATTCTCACACTTTTATATTTTTTAAAAAGAGACACTGTAGCTTTTATGCATATGCTTTTCTTCCTATATTTATATTCTGTATCTTTAAGAGGATAATTGCTGAATTGAAATTTGAGAGTGTTATCTTAATAACCAATTACTCAAATAACTTTGAAATTGGCTTAAATTGGCTCGTCATGCTACATTTACCTGAATCTTTTTATGGGAAAGTTAGGGGGAAAAAATCTTGGCAGTCTGATTTGTTTAGTATTGCAGAAGGTTCCTGTTTGCAGCAGGGAAAATGGCCCAGTCTAACCTTTTCTCAGACCCCCTGCCTAGCCACCTCCTGTAATACATTGGAATGTAGTGATAGGGCAGATCTATTGAACTTTGTCAGACACAGTAACAGTACAGCAATGCAGGGCTCATTCTCTGGCGTTTTTACAAAAAGAAAACACACTGACTTTTAACCCACTGTATGTAGAGTAGGAGTATTTATGTGTACTATGCCCATAAAAGAATGTTTCCATCCCTTTGAAACAGATTTGTGTTTAGCATTCCATCAGTTTGTGAGGAAAAGTATGCATTTGTTCAGAGATCATTTTAAATGTATTGTTACAATGCTTATGAAAATTTAGGAGTGAAAATCAGTATCTTTTAATTTAAAGATGTCACACATTGATTAGCATTTTTTGGTAGATGAATAGATGGCTGTCTGTACCAAATACCTTTTTTATACAGTTGTAAAGAGGTGTAATAAACCATATTTGGGAATATATACTTATTTTCCTTCATCTTTTCCAGGGTATGAAATAGCAGTGGTTTTCAATGTTGTTCATTTAGTCTGTATTAATAAAACTGTAATATTTTATAAATATATTAAAGCACATTTTAAAGAGTCCTCATTTACTTTATTAGGAATATTTGTCTGAGGATTGCAGGGCATCTTTTATTGTTTTCTGTAAAGAATGACAGATTATGTAGATTTCAGAGTACAGGTACAAGGCCAAATTCAAATTTAGAGTTGGGATTCAACATTATGGAAATCTCAATCTGTGCTTCTGAAATTTTGTGTCCCAAAATTTTTCTAAAAAAATTGCCCACCATTTTTGGATTAAACAAATTATGGTTGTGTATGGAGTGGAGTAGATTTTGAAGAGACTTCTTCAAGTTTTAGATTTATCCTAGAAATGATACTTTAGGAGCACGTTCAGGAGTGCTAAAACTATTTGTATAGTGGGGAGTGCTTAAAGACACTGACCTAGATTGAAGTGGAAACCACTTCAAGCCATACCCCTACTTCAAGCACCTATAGGAATGTTCAGATGTGGGGACTAGAATTCACAACTCATATTAATGCCTACATTCAATGGGATTTAGATTCAAAACTGGCACATCCATAATCTTTAGATTTGTACCTCCTTGTGCTTATTACAAAATCTCATTCTTTAAAACACAACAGGACTAATATCAAGTGAGACTTAAGCTTCCATGACTTGGCTGTTATGGAATGAAGAAAAGGGTTGTCATTTAATATGTCTAAGTAGAACATTCCAGACTCAATTTGGAACCTTCTTCATGATTTGCTGCCATACCAAATTATCCTATCTTTAAAAAGCACATGTATGTGAAATAAATATAGTCCTTGACTGCAAAAAAAAAAAAGGCCAACTGCAATCTGTATAATACTTACTACAGCATCTGCTGTACATGTAATAGTGCAGCATTATTCAGCTGCCCTAACAAGATATACATAATTTTCGTGTCTCTTCCATGGTTTCTTTGTTTTTTAAATCATGCATATTAGCAGCTACTGCAAAGATATTTTTTTTATTTCCTGAATGGATAACATATGATATTATTAACCGGGGCATCTCAGTTTTCTAATTAAATTTCTGGGAATATGTGACCTTTGCATGTTCTTTTACTACAGTGGGGAGTATATGGCCTGTTGCAACCACTCAGGGCATGTCTACGCTGCAGAGCAAAAGATGAATTAAGATATGCAACTTCAGCTACATCAACTGCGGAACTGAAGCTGAAATAGCTTAACTTGGCTTTTAGTGCTGCCTACACATCAGGAACTAGAAAGAAGAACAATTTTCCTTCAACTTCTGTTGCTCCTCATGAAATGAGGGTTACAGGAGCCAGAGTAAGAAGACCTCCATCTTGACATTATTTTGAAATAACATCAGTTATTCCGAAATAATGCTGGTGTGTAGCTGTATCCTCCTTGTCTTAAAATGGAAATTGTTCAAATGTCATATTGGTGTTGAATTTAATTCTGCTGATGTACATTTATAATTTTTCTGAAAGCTATCAACCAGGAGAGGGATTGCTATTCCTGACCCTTTCTCTCCTGTGACCATTCCAAAAGTCTCTCAAACAACATAACTACTATTACTTCATTTTGATTTCCTTTGTTTGACCCTGTGGAGTCTTAGGAAGAATCTGAGCCTTGTAATATGAAAATTAAGGACCAAGTTAACTTTGGGAAAGATGGTAAGCAACTTTCCTTCAATGTGTTATTACTCATGGAGAGAATGAGAATTTTCTTTTTCATAAAACCAAGAAAAAATACCATGAAGAAATCCATTCATACTACTTTAAGCACTGTGTAATTGTTTATACCTCTTGAGCCCTGATCCCAAACCTACTGAATTCAATGAAATAAAAATCTAATTGGCTTCAATTAACTTTGGCTCAAGCCCTTATGTAATAGCAAACACCTCAATGAAGAGATGTATTTCTAAATAGTTGTATCCTTGTACAATAGAAACATATAAATAAATATTTTCATCAGGCCCTAAATTTGATACCTAGCATTTTTATTTGTATGTGATTGGCCATTATAGGGGTTGACCATTAAAGAAGCTATCGGAAAGGGTCCTAAATTTTTCTACTGCCCTTTTGTTATTTGAATTCTGTTTTTTAGCCTTTAGGAGTCCTATTTGCAAGCTTTTTTGTGCTATCATGAACGGTGGAAACTTATTTGTTTAAAATGAAAGCTGAGATTCTCATGTAACTATTTGACTCTATGGGTGAAATCCTATCCCTATTGAAATAAAGGGCAAAATTTGCATTGACTTCAATGGGGCCAGGATTTCATCCATAATAGTATGCATCTCAACAATAAAACAGCATGATTTAGCAACACCGAAACACCACTATGTTATGAAAATGAGCTAACCTATTATTGTGCAGACAGTTACTTAGATTGCAACAAAATATGTCTATGTGGGGATTTTTTAATCTGAATAATAAATTCCTTTAACTTGTATGGCATAAAATGCCTGAATTCATATACTTACAGTTGGACAGATCATCTACCCTTGCATCCTATTGTTCTTCTCAGGCTTTTGTTTTCTTTTGTCAGGGTCCCATTGTCCATACTTACAGAATAGCCCATGTCAGCAGCTCTCTCTCTCTCTGTCTACCCTACTTTAATAGCCCAACCATCCCTCCAATCATTCTTAAGCCACATCTGCTCCTCTACTGCCCCCTTGCATGCTATCTATTCTCCATGTCATACGTGCCTATGGTACACTCCCATGCAGAAATTAGAAAATTGAGAGAAGGAAGATATGTGTGGCTGAACACAGTGTTCTTCTCCATTGATTTTCTGTAGCACCAGAGAATCTTAAGGTTTGAGAGAGTGCCCATTTTTCTGCAAGTATTTTTTTTTTTAGTTTTATATCAGGGTATGTCTATATTGCAATCAATGCTATTTCGGGATAGCAGAGTATCCCGAAATAGCTATCCTGCATCTACACATTAAGCCCATTATTTTGGGCTTGCTATTCTGAGATTCCTGTAAACCTCATTCTACGAGGAGTAAGGGATGTTTCAGAATAGTGCTTTATTTTGAAATTTGGCACTATGTAGACAGTGCCAAATGACAAAATAAGCTATTTTGAAATAGCATTGAAATAAGATACACAATTTGCATAGCTCAAATTGCGTATCTTATTTCAAGTTACAGTGCTGTGTGGTTGTACCCTTAGAAAACAAGTTTAATATATTGTACCTGTAGTTGAGGAGGAAAAATCTAAGATTTTTGTAGTCATTTGTAAGAACATATGTGTATGCAACACCGACAGATGGAACTGAACCTGGGACCTCTGGAGCTTAGTGGTCTAAGAGCAACTACATGGGACAGTGTGTGGGTTACATACAAAATTTAGGTGAATACAGATTCAAGTACATATATATCAATGAAATATGCACAACCAGTGTATTTTAAAATTTCTTCCATAGAGGAACAGTGGCACTGCATTCCAGACTAATTCTTATTTAAGGGGCTGATTCTGCAGATACTTACTATTCCTAAGTGTGACAGGGCGCCTGCCCTGCACTGGGCCTTTAAGCCCAAGGCTCAGGCCCCGAGCCTGAGGGAAGCTGGAAGACCAGCTGAGATGGTGAGGCTAATGAGCCCAGCTGCCGGCTATAAAAGGAGAGGCACAGTTGCTGGAGGGGAGGCAGGGCTGACTGCAGAGGCAGCAAGAGCTCCTGGGAGGGCTACAGCTGCAGGAGAGGGACTGGAGAGAGAAGCTCTCCCTCAGCAGTTGCCGGGGACTCCAGGAGAGGCCAGGAGGAAAGCAGAGGCGAGTTGGTGCCACCTGGAGACTACCTGCCGAGGGGACGCCGGCCTGGAGATCGCAGCCAGCTGGGCAAGGACAGGTAGGAAGTGGCCCAGGGCAGGAGCGGGAGGCGCCCCTCCTAGCCCGAGAGACTTGGTGGGTTTTGGCTAGCTAGCCCCACCGAGGGAGTGACCCTATACCCGGTCGCTCACAGGGCCCTGGGCCGGGACCCGGTGGAGTAGGGTGGGCCCGGGTCCCCCTACCGGGGGGGGTGCCCAGCTACGACGAGAATCTGTTTGGAGACTCGGCCTGTTTAAAGGGCCAGTATAAACTGCGGTGATGCCTATGATGAGCAACCCATACAGACTGTATTCTGCCCTGAGATGGGCTATATGAAGACAGTCAGGGGGCACTGAGGCACACGGGGGTGCGGACCCCCTGACAGATGGTGGAGAATGTGGGTAATACCCCAACCCCAAGGTAAAAGAGGGGTCTTCATGAACCAATAGTGGTCCGTCGGCCGCGGGACTAGACCGGGAGTTGGAAAAAAAAAAAAAAAAAAAAAACTTTTTTTTCCTTATGAGAATGAATAAGTATGGGAGGGCCTGGGAGGCCCTACAGGCTTGGCCATGGAAAAAGGGGAGCCGACCACAGAAAAGGGGTGACCCTGGACTCCATAATAAACCAGGCCCCAAGAGTTGGGGGCAAGGGCCGAGCCTGAAAACGTGTTGGGCCTGTGGGCGCAAGGGACACGTGAGGAGGGAGTGCCCCTATGGGGTGGGAGCCAGGAGGCCCCACCCAACTAAGAGGAACAAAGGGAGAGCAGCCCCGGTGAAGGTAACCGGGGAGGCACAGTTATGCTGGGCCTGTGGGGAGCCCGGCCACCTACGGAGGGCATGTCCGAGTAGGACCAGGGAAGCCCCAGCCTGCTCAAGGGGAAGGATGAAGAGCCAAAGCCCCGGGAGGAGGCCGGGGGACCACCAGCCCTTGACGTTAAGGGGAACCGAAGGGCGAACAGAAGGTGGTTTGGACCCAGGTGGAATCAAGGAGCAAGGGAGCTCAGGCGGGAAGCCCTCACAGAGGTCGTACGGGCCGGTACCCATAGGACCCCGGCGGGCCGGCGACGCCCCTACCGAGGGTGTGTATGGCCAGGTGATGGCTGCAGACCTCCGAGCGAGACCACAGGATAGGACAAAGATTACCCTACAGGTAAAGCTGGAGGGGAAGACAGTGACCGCCCTGGTGGACTCTGGGTGCAGCCAGACAATGGTACGGACGGAGCTGGTCCCAGAGTGGGAGGCAGCAGGGGGAAACATCTCCATGCAATGCATACATGGAGATGTCCGGACCTACCCCACGGGGTGGGTTCGCCTGGCAGATGGGGTGGACGAAGCGATCTGCCGGGTAGCGTTGGCCCCGAAACTGGTATACCCGGTACTGCTGGGCCGGGACTGGCCGGGGTTCAGACGCATCCTGCATGAATGGGATGCGCAGGAGCAACCGCCACCAGCTGGGGTGGCGAACTCGACAAGGGGCATGCCACAAGGGCCAAAGGAGGAGCCCGAACCGGAGAAAACCCTCGCTTCAGAGGAGGTAGGAGGGGAAGAGGACTTCCAAAGAGACCAGCGGGAAGACCCCTCCTTAACCCATGCCTGGGAACAAGCGACTGGAGAGAACGGAGACCCCGACGGGACAGCGCCCCGACCAACCCCGCGATTCGAGGTAAGAGCCGACCGATTATATCGGGTCGCGCGGACGGCTGAAGGGCAGACGGAGGTTACCCAGCTGTTGGTCCCGGCAAGATTCCGGAGGCGGGTATTAGACCTTGCGCATGCTAATCCCTGGGCAGGCCATTTGGGGCGCGAAAAAACCCTACAGCGCATAACACAAAGGTTCTTTTGGCCGGGGATTTATAAGGAAGTCCGAGACTTTTGTGAGTCCTGCCCAGACTGCCAGAAGACGGGACAGGGAGGGGTACCAAAAGCCCCTTTAGTCCCCCTCCCCGTGGTAGAGGTACCATTCGACCGGGTGGCTTTAGACCTAGTAGGACCTCTGGAGAGGTCCCGAAGAGGACATCAATATATAATGGTTATAATTGACTATGCCACCCGATACCCGGAGGCGGTCCCCCTTAAGAATACGACAGCGTCAACGCTGGCACAGGAATTGGTGCAAGTATTCTCCCGGGTGGGAATCCCGAGGGAAATATTAACAGACCAAGGGACCAATGTGACCTCTAAGCTGATGGCAGAACTTTGCCGCCTATTAAACATTAAGGCATTGCGTACCTCAGTTTACCATCCCCAGACAGATGGACTTGTCGAACGCTTTAACAGGACACTAAAGGGGATGTTGCGGCGGTTTGTGGAGCTAGACCCAAAGGACTGGGACCGGTTATTACCGGCCTTATTATTCGCAGTCCGGGAGGTGCCCCAGGCCTCAACGGGCTTTTCCCCATTTGAACTGCTGTATGGCCGACAACCCCGGGGGATATTGGACTTGGTGCGGGAGGCCTGGGAGGAACAGGATTCAAGGGTGAAGGGTACGGTACCGTATATTTTGGACCTACAAAAACGACTCCGAACCGTCGGTGAACTGGCTAAAGAGAATCTTCTCCAAGCCCAAAATAGGCAGGCCCAATATTATAATCGAGGGGCCAAATCCAGAACATTTCAACCAGGCGACAGGGTACTCCTGCTGTTACCAACACCAGACTCGAAATTACTGGCCAAATGGCAAGGACCCTTCGAGGTCATACGGCAGGTGGGGCCAGTTGATTATGAGATCAGATTATCAGGAAAACGGAAAGACAAGCAGATCTATCATGTCAATTTACTAAAGAAGTGGAATGCACGGGAGGGTATGCTTGTCACCTTACAGCAACCAGAGCCGGAGCTTGGACCCTGGGGAGGCGACTTGGAGGCAGAAGGGGCAACGCATATCGGGGCAGAGTTGACGGAGGCACAACGCCGAGAGATGAACGCCCTTCTGCGGGAATACAAACAGGTCTTAACTACACAACCGGGCAGGACGGCCTTGATGAGCCACCATATCATGACAACCCCAGGTAAAAAGATCCGGGACCACATACGGCCCCTCCCCAAGAAAATGTGGGAGCCCGTTCGGGAAGAGCTGCAACGGATGTTGCAAATGGGGGTGGTCAGGGAGTCGAGAAGCGAGTGGCGCAGCCCCATCGTATTGGTGCCTAAGTCTGACGGCACGATGCGCTTCTGCATAGACTTCCGGAAAGTCAACGCAATTTCACGATTTGATGCTTATCCTATGCCCAGAGTAAATGAACTGTTGGAACGGTTGGGTAAAGCACATTACATCTCTACGCTCGACCTCACTAAGGGGTATTGGCAGATTCCCTTGACGCCAGCCTCGGAGGATAAGACCGCATTTGCCACACCATTTGGCCTGTTCCAGTTCACCACAATGCCATTTGGATTGAACGGGGCCGCAGCAACGTTCCAGAGGTTAATGGACAAGGTATTATACAAACATCAGGAATATGCTGCTGCATATATTGATGACATTGTCATTTATAGTGAAACCTGGCGGGAACATCTGCAACATCTAAAGGCGGTCCTTGGGGCCCTGGTCGACGCCAACCTCACGGCTAACCCCGGTAAGTGTCACTTTGGACAAAGGGAAGTATCCTATTTAGGTTATGTGGTGGGGCAGGGAAGGATAAAACCGCAGGTGGACAAGGTGGAGGCCCTACGAAGCTACAAAGCCCCCACCACAAAAAGGCAAGTCCGCCAATTTCTGGGATTAGCCAGTTACTATCGGCGGTTCATCCCGGAGTTTGCCACAATTGCGGCGCCCTTGACAGACTTGACCCAAAATGCACGACCCCAAAGGGTCCAGTGGACCGCGCAATGTGAGAAAGCGTTCCAAACGTTAAAGCGCCGATTGATGCAGACACCGGTTCTCCATCAACCGGACTTTACTAAACCATTTATAGTACAGACAGATGCGTCAGACCGAGGACTAGGAGCCGTCCTCTCGCAGGAGCAGGAAGGGGAGGAACACCCCATCCTGTATTTGAGCAGGAAATTACTACCCCGGGAGCTACAATATGCCACGATCGAGAAAGAGGCCCTGGCAGCTAAGTGGGCAATAGAGGCACTCCGCTATTATCTGCTAGGGGGGACCTTCACCTTGATAACAGACCACGCACCCTTACGATGGATCCAGACGATGAAGGAAACCAATCCGCGGGTCATGAGATGGTACTTGGCCTTGCAGCCTTATAAATTTGAGGTCTGTCATAGGCCGGGGAAAACCCATAACAATGCAGATTTTTTTTCTAGGTCCCTAGCCAATAGCGAGGCGGCGGAAGGGGATGGAGTCCTGGGAGAAGGGGCGAGAGAGGGGGCAGTGGAGTCCCATACCAGCATTGGCGGGGTGACCCTCTGGGGAGCACACCTGCCGACCCGCCGACATTGCGGCGCATGCTCAGAGGCCGCGAGGGCGAGCCCGAGGGCAGTTAAGGCCTCCAGGGGATACCAGGCCCCGAGGGAAGGGATAAGAGAGGCCCGGCTGGGACTGGCGGAAGAAGGGAAGCACGAGCCGAAGGGGAAGGTGTGTGACAGGGCGCCTGCCCTGCACTGGGCCTTTAAGCCCAAGGCTCAGGCCCCGAGCCTGAGGGAAGCTGGAAGACCAGCTGAGATGGTGAGGCTAATGAGCCCAGCTGCCGGCTATAAAAGGAGAGGCACAGTTGCTGGAGGGGAGGCAGGGCTGACTGCAGAGGCAGCAAGAGCTCCTGGGAGGGCTACAGCTGCAGGAGAGGGACTGGAGAGAGAAGCTCTCCCTCAGCAGTTGCCGGGGACTCCAGGAGAGGCCAGGAGGAAAGCAGAGGCGAGTTGGTGCCACCTGGAGACTACCTGCCGAGGGGACGCCGGCCTGGAGATCGCAGCCAGCTGGGCAAGGACAGGTAGGAAGTGGCCCAGGGCAGGAGCGGGAGGCGCCCCTCCTAGCCCGAGAGACTTGGTGGGTTTTGGCTAGCTAGCCCCACCGAGGGAGTGACCCTATACCCGGTCGCTCACAGGGCCCTGGGCCGGGACCCGGTGGAGTAGGGTGGGCCCGGGTCCCCCTACCGGGGGGGGTGCCCAGCTACGACGAGAATCTGTTTGGAGACTCGGCCTGTTTAAAGGGCCAGTATAAACTGCGGTGATGCCTATGATGAGCAACCCATACAGACTGTATTCTGCCCTGAGATGGGCTATATGAAGACAGTCAGGGGGCACTGAGGCACACGGGGGTGCGGACCCCCTGACACTAAGTCAGAACTCAGAACTATTAGTATCAATGAGTGGTTAGTAAAGTGAGAGAATTCTCATGTAATCTCATATCCCCTAGGACATATGCAATCAAACCACATTTTGGAGTGGGAGACCTGTTGTATTTAATGCAAAGGCAACCATCACAGTCACACCACCTCTCTAGCCCCATGTCCTGTAACTGATGCCAGATTCCCACCAGAGACTTGGCTAGTAATGGTCCTGTAATATTATCCACTATAATACATGCAGAACCTGGAAACTGATCCGTGAATAAATCACAGATGTTGGTAAGAACACTAAGGATGTTATCCACTTAGGTGCTTAAGTCCCATTTTCAGGCATGACTGTGTTCCACAAAGCTGCCGCTCTGCTGCTGCCCAACTCTGTGACTTCAGTAACTTGATGCTTAATTTTTTGCAGGAAAAAATTATCTAGGTGCCTACCTTTCTGCCTCCAAGCATGAACACTCATGCTCTATTCTAGGCATATGGACATTTATTTCCTGTGTACTAACTAGGACCCTGAGTTATCCATGAACCAGGGGGAATATTGGCATTCTGCTGCCTAAGTTGTGTCTGGGTCCCAATTGGGTAGGCATGCTCAGAGACCACTTTACCCACTACTTAGGGTATTACTTATCCAGGGCATAAGCCCCTCCATTGCCTGATGAGGAGAAGGGATTTGGACAGGGATCTCCTTCCTCTAACAACTTGGCTATGGAGTATTCTGATGTGAGTCTATCTCAGTCTCCTGTTGGGTTGGAATGACTCTAAGCATAGTGGTTAGGGATCTCACTTGAGAGATGATTAATTCCTGTTTAACCCCCTTCTCATCATCAGGTAGAATGAGGAAAAAGAAGTCTCCCACTTCTAAGGTGAGTATCCTAACTATTGGTCTAAAGGCTTTTATCTCATCATCAGCTGTTTTGTGGAGTTATTTAGCCTCTAAGTATGCCTACCCAGTTGGAGCCCCAATACAGCTTTGGTGGAGGAATGATTATATTCTACCAAACAATGAACAGAGATAGGCACCTCCTAGCAGCCCTGATTTAGGCGCTGAACTCTGAAGGAAGAGTGGGACTTTGGGCATACCTTTCTCTCTGGTTCCTCCTGTTGGCCAGTATAGGCAGTTCCCTGCCTGGCATTCTGGCTTTTTGGATCGCAGTGGATTTTAAGAAGCTTGTCTTTGCCTTTTCCCTTTATGGGGCCCAAGCATCTAATTCAGGCTTTGTGGACCACAATGTTGTTTCTGTGTTTTTTTCTAGATACCTAGAATGTGGTTTTTCAGTATTGCAAAGTGTGCATCTTTTTTGTGCATCTGGGTCATTAAACTAGAATATGATCCCTCCCCCCATCGTTCAACACCCTAGATACCTAAAAAAAGACTCTAGACCAGACATTTGGTTCATCCCTTAAGGGGTTGCATCCAGGAGCATCATTTCAGAGTTTGGTTTGTGTGCAGGCAGCTTTAACCATGATTCAATTCCAGAGGCTATTTAGGCACCTGAAAACTCCTGTTTTTTTGCATGTGATAACTTAGAGGGGTACATTTACACTTCGTGCTTATTTCAAAATAAGCTATTCTGGAATAGTTATTCCAAAATAGCTTATTTCGAAATAGCACATCTACGTTGTGGGGAAGTCTCAAAATTAGTCCATGGCAGGCTTCCCTAACGTAGATATGGTATCTCAATTTAGAGCCCCAGGAGGCACTGAAGAGGAATAACTTAGAATGGCCCTCATGATTGTCTATTTCAAAAAAAGCAGCAATGGAGCATCTATACATGCTTTATTTCAAAATAGCTATTTCGGAATAGGCATTATTCCTCACAGAATGAGGTTTACAGATTTCGGAATAAGCTGTCCATTATTTCAAAATTATTTCAAAATAACGGAATGGCAGTGTAGACATATTGTTATTTTGAAATAACACTAGTTATCCTGAAATAATGATGCAGTGTAGACGCAACCTTAGAAATTAACTGACAGGAATAGTGCTCCCAATTCTTAAATAAAGAAAAAATAAAACATACCAATTAAAGCTATATTTTAAGTTTAGTTGTAAATTTAGAACAATCAACAGCAAGGTATTTCCAATATCAAATCCTGAGGTGTCAGATTTGGAGCTTTTACATAAGTTTAATACTTTGTACACTATCTGTATTTGAATATCTGTTCAGTTATGGAAGAGGTGAAAATAAGCAGATGCACCCTGGTTCACAGCTTCAAGAGCTGGCTGAGCTACAGCAAAATCCAGTAGGCAGCTATTTGAAGAACTGGCACGTATCTCGGTTGCAACAGGACAGTACCTGTAAGAATTTTTCAGTTATTTTCACCACTGGTTATAGGAGACAAATGGCTAAAGAACCCTAATAATTGTTCTGGCCTGGAAAAAATACAATGTACACCAGTTTCCTGTAAATGTACAAAGGCCTTGTTGTTTGCCATATTGTTATAGCTATGTTGGTCCCAGGATCTGAGGGAAAGAAGACAGAAGTATATCTTTTGCTGGAGCAATTTCTGTTGATTGAAAGGACAATCTTCTGAGTGTTACAGAGCTGGCAAAGAACTCCAAGAATCTCAAAAGCTTGTCCTTCCCACCGAGAGAAGTTTGTTCAAAATGAAATATTATCCCACTTTACCTTTTTTCTCTCCAAAATTTTATAATTTACAAGAAAAAATATGAGAGAGACTTGAAGGTGTGGTTTTAATTTTTTATAATGGTGGAAAATAGGACAATTATCAGTGAATCAGAATTCCAGACCATTTACATAAAGAAACTTATACATACCATCATCCTAGTTTCCGGGGGGGGGGGGTCTATTGCATTAACTTTCCTTTAACCAATAAAGCATTCACTCCATATTCTTTTCATAAAATACTCCATAGCTATAAGAAAACATAATTGAATAAGCATTGTACTATGAGCTTCATAAAGATTAAGTCCAACAACATGTTATAAATAATATTGAAACAAATAGTAAGCTCTATTAACCTCTTAACTGAGCTGGAAGCAGTACTCTTCTCCAAAAGAGCTGCTACTGTAATTATGTGCATGCATGCACACACAAACACAAGGTATCTAACACTACAGAGTTTTGTTGGAAAAACGGAAAAACTTTCGGAATGTCCACACTGCAATCGCGTTCTTTCAAAAATAAATCAAAAGAACAGAGGGTTTTCAGATGTTGGTAATCCTCTTTCTAAGAGGAAGAAGCCTTTTTCTGAAAGAGCTCTTTGGGAAAAAGGCATCTGTGGACGTGGAGGAGGTTTTTCTTTCAGAAGAAGAGGCCTCCAGGAAATAGCACAGGTGCCCTTATGGCTACTCCATCCAAAGTAATCCAGATGCTATAATTCCTGTCTCCTGGCCCCTCTTAAAGCTGCTAGTACGCTGGACAAGCTTTGTAGCAGGAAGCCGACTGTGAAGCAGCACCCTGACCATGCTGCTCTCCTTGCCACAGGCCTGCTGACCCATGGCCCAGCCTCAACTCCCCCATGACTCCTTTGGCTCTTACAGGGAGCAGCCCCTGGGGTCCCAGGACCCACCCAGGGGGACCAAGAGGCAGGCACCCTCCTGATCTGGACCGGAGATCCTATCCCTTTTCGAGCTGTGGGGCGAGGAGGACATCTTGCAGGATCTCCGGGCCAAGTGCCGCAATGCTGATATCTTTGAGCATATGGCCAAGTCCCTGGCAGAGCGCGGACACCCATCCCGGACCTTGGAACAGGTCCAGAGTAAGGTTAAGGAGCTCCGCCAGGGATATGTCCAGGCCAGAGAACAGAGCTTGTGCTCAGGGACAGGCCCCCACACCTGCCCCTATTACCAGGAGCTGCACCATTACAGAGTGGGTGGGGAAACATCTTTCTCACCTGTCCTCATGGGCTCCGGCCTGGAGATCCCCATCATCACTGGGTGGAGGTCTTGGAGGAAGAGGAGCAGGAGGACCAGGGCCAGCTGGAGGAGGAAGAGGGGATGGAGACTGTGACCCTCTCCCTGGAGCTGGTGACTGTAAGCCAGGACATCTCCCAGGCCTCCTTGGATGCCAAAGAGGGATCTGCAGATGACTGGTCTTAGTTTGTCACCCACACAGGGCAGGGGAGGCGGGCACACAGGGGGAGGGGTGCAAGTGTCGCTCTGGATGCTCAGGCTGGACATTATGCTGCAGTCCATGCATGTGGAACCACATGTAGCATTACTGTGCAACAAGTGGACACAGCAGGCAGCCCTGAGTACAGGTGGGATCCTGATGCCAGGTTCAGGGGAGGCCACACGCATCCTGCCATGGGTGGGGGGAGGGGAGGAGAGAACCATGGCTGGATGCAGGCTAGCCAAAAGGGCGCAGGCACAACTCCATACAGACTGAGCAGTGTCGCACACAGCACGTGGGCATGCCTGCATGTGTGAGGCAGCACCCGCTTATGCAGACAGTACTGCGAGCCGCAGCTCCATGTGCAGACACCAGAGAGGGCCTGGCTGTTCCCGACTCTTCTGCCACCCTTCCCTTGCCTGCCTGTTCATGGACTGGGGGGCAGGGGTGGAAAGCAGGCAGCATGGTCCCCTGGGCACATTGAGGCCCCTGTGAGTCTGGGCCTGCTGTGCAGGTCACATATGGCCTTGCTCCTGCGACATCCCCCTATTCTGGTCTGAGGACTGTTGGTTCCTGCTCACACAGGAGGGCATGGACTCAGGGACAGTGTCTTCAGGGATGACTGACCACCTCTCCCTCTTTGTATTCTCCATAGCCAGACCAGCCAGGACTGAAGGGTCAGACACACCACCGCAGCCAGCCACCAGAGCCCGGGTGACCCAAAGACATGCCAGGGTCCAGGAAGACCTCATCCTGCGCGACATGCAGCAGACCCTGGCGCAGAAGGTCCATGAGGACTCCAAGTGGTGGAACCATGCATGGGACCAGCTCATGCAGCGGTGTGACAACATGTGTGCTGTCATGTCGCGCATGATGTCACACCTGCCTCATGCCACTGCTCCTGGCTCTCACCCTTCTGCCCCCACCTGCTATTCCCATTCCTCCTCCACCTGCCCCCCCCCTACTATGCCCTGACAGTGGACTTCCCCATGCCAAACTGGTTGCTCACCAACAGGTAGCTGTCAGGGATGGCGAGCTTCTTGAGGGTTATTGTGACTAGCTTCTCCAGGGGGATGGTGGGCTGCAGGTGGGTGTCGTGTCTCCGGAGGGTGGGGGCGAGCCAGGCACACAGCTCCAAAAATGTGGCCTTCTGCATGTTGAAGTTTTGGAGCCACTGCTGGTCATCCCACTGCTCCACAACTAGCCAGTCCCACCAGTCCGAACTGGTGTCCAGCCTTCAAAAATGCCTCTCCACAGTGGGGCACAGTTGCCAGAAATTTAGCTCCCACACCCAGAGAGGGTCCTCAGAATGAGCTCAGGGTTGAGCTCATGCAGGACCAGGAAGACAGCTAGGCAGCTGGGCAGCATGGCTGTGTGGGCCCATCCCATGCCCAGGGGCAGCTCCGTCTCACAGGAAAAAGCTGTGGTGTCCAAAAAACAACAGGGCAACCACAGCAGGCACTGAGAGAGCTTTGCTATCCCTTAAAGAGGTAGCAAGCACGCAGCAGAAGCAGAGAAACAGCTGTCTAGTTGGGTCTCTTTAAGCGCATGTCTCTGCAAGTCTCCAACACCAGCACTCAGAAGCATCTTGTGACCTGAAGCTCTGACTGAAGTGGTTCTGCATGGCCTTTCATGTAAGAGAACATGCAATCTGTCTGGACACGCTTTAGAAAAAATGCATCGCTTTTTCGATCCACTTTTGTGTGTGGAAGCTCTCTTTGGGTATGTCTATACTACCCCACTAGTTCGAACTAGCGGGGTAATGTAGGCATACCGCACTTGCAAATGAAGCCCGGGATTTGAATTTCCCGGGCTTCATTTGCATAAGCCGGGTGCCGCCATTTTTAAATCCCGGCTAGTTCGAACCCCGTGCCGCGCAGCTACACGCGGCACGGAGTAGCTAGTTTGGATTAGGAAGCCTAATTCGAACTAGCTACTCTGTGCCGCGTGTAGCCGCGCGGCACGGGGTTCGAACTAGCCGGGATTTAAAAATGGCGGCGCCCGGCTTATGCAAATGAAGCCCGGGAAATTCAAATCCCGGGCTTCATTTGCAAGTGCGGTATGCCTACATTACCCTCCTAGTTCAAATTAGGAGGGTAGTGTAGACATACCCTTTCGGAAGAAGTTTTTTCAGAAGATCTCTTCTGAAAAAAGCTGCTTCTGAAATAGGCCTTCAGTCTAGATGTAGCCACGCACACACACACACACACACACACACTCATAATGCCTAGGTTTAATTTCCATAGTCATTGCCTCTGGTGCTGTATGATTAAAATATGACCATTTATATCATTGCCTGTTACCTGTAGTTTCTTGTACCCAAGGCCATGGGGCCCCATTTTGCTTAGAAACCATATTGCTTACAAATATGTATGTAACCTGTGTAATGTGTGTGAGGTGTGAATGAGAAATACTCAACCAAAAGGGCAGTTTAGGATCCATGTCCCTTTAAGGCAGACAAAGACCCTGCAAGAAGATAACTGAGAAGCGACCAGAATCTTTCTCTCTCCTTCTCCTTCTCCCTTTCCCTCTCCCTCTCCCTCTCCTTCTCTGTCTCTCTCTCTCTCGCTCTCGCCTCCCTCTCCCTCTTGAGTAAGATGTAATATCCCAGCAGAAACCTGGGACCGGCCCAGAGGGATCTCTCAAGAAACATCATGGTCGAGTCTCTGGGATGCTGATGCCTGGCCAGCAATCTAGCCACCTGCAAATCAAAAGTAATCTACACTGCACTTGCAGCCTGCATCCAAACTGCCAGCATGAATGTGATGTATGTGTGTGAGAATCACTTTACTCTTAAGAATCTGTGCCAATAAACAACCCCAAAAGCAATAGTGTTCCCACTCTTTGTTGGGGTTTGTTCCTCAGAAGGTCCGAGGAAGAGCCACAGCCACTATTAGATAATTGCAACTAAACTGGTACAAAGTCTATTGTGTAACATGTCAGTGACAAAGTTATGATTCAATAAGTAAAAATTTATGCATCATCAGTGACTCTGAAGTTAAGAATATTGGCTATGGATTTATATCCCAAACACCAACCAGGTAAGATCTAAATTGAAGAAACTCATTCTGCCTAGATAGCTCTTCTTGCAGATGCCTTAACCTACTAGTGGGTAGTGGCTGCCCTTGGGAGACAGCAATCCATGTAAGGGCATGTGACATGCTCATGTGACTCTGGACTCCTTGTGCTAGCACTTTTCCATAAATTGTGTTCTGGACTTTGTTCGGGACAAAAAAATTCCATCCACAAAGCAGAGGAACATCTTCATGCTATCTCATTATAGCCCTAATTTTCTGGACTTAAAGTAAAAGGAGCATTCAGATTGATGGACTGAGGACCTTCCAATCGTCTGGAAGTTATGAGAGACTTTACAAGCCAGCTGTCTATAACATCGCTGCTGCAAACCTGATATGACAGCATTGCAAGTACTGTATGTATACAATCTATTAATCATTTTAATCCTCTTTTTTCTTTAGCAATTAAGCTTTGGATTTTAGTTGCTAAAGGACTGGCAACAGCATGATTATTGGGTAAGATCTGAATTATATATTGAGCTGGTTATGTGGCTGATTTCTTGAGAACAGAAGACCCCTTTGTTTGATTATATTGGTTTTAAGTAATCATATATGATAAAGTCTATTATCTGATTGGTAAAATAAGCACTGGAATGCCTCTGGAATAAGAAGACTGCATTTGTGACTTCTTAACCAGTACGGTGAGACAGAAGTTTACTTTTGTTATTGGCTTCATATATATAATGGTAGACTGACCACCAGTTTGTGGTAAGTCTACCCTATTTCTCAGCAGTTTGCCCCGAGTCTGGTATTCTCAGCTGAGAATAATGGCACTGCCATTCTCACATCACCGCTACAGATCTTCCATGCTCCTGATACCTACCATGTAAAAAACGCACACTTGTAAATTAACATATTGAGCTATTATTACTAATTGTATATATGTGTTGCACATATTGCATAAAGGAAGAGTGTTCTATTTCTATTTCTTGGCACTGGGACTCTGGAAGACTAAGACCCAGATCTATCTGTAACTTGCCTTCTTCTGGCAAAAGAGAGCTGCCTCTGATTGCAGAGTCACATTCTAGTTTGCGTAGTCATTTTTTCAGATGTTCTTGTTTCTTTGTTTCTTGTTTCTGCACTCAGCCCTCATATGGCTAAAATGAAAAATGATGTGATGCAGTTTTTTTATTCTATACTTGACACCCTTATGGAAGGCAATGTGGTTCATTGATTCCAAACTCCACAAAGGTCAAAGAACTAGAAATAAAGATTTTTGGAAGCAGCCCAGGAAAACTTTATTCTTGGACTGCATATACCCAGAAGAACTGAACTGTTAATTGTTACCCCTTCTGTTGCTATTAAGCTTCATATGAACATTGAGCATATGTTCCATGATCATGTACTTTTATATTAAAACATTATTGAGTCACCAGGTGAAATGTGTATCAAGTGCATAGCTGAAAATAGACAATAGATTTAAATTTTGACAGCAAACAGCTGTATGATTTCAAAAACTTAATTCAAATAATGTAATCAATAGGTTATGCTACAGTTTCAAGTTTCCCCAAACAAATTTATATGAAAAATGATATTAATTTATTTGAGATTAGTTCAGCTAAAGGATAGATTTTTCTCTGTCACCTCTGAAATGCAGATAGAAAACAGAATTTGAGATGTTATAAGAAGTACAGCACATATTTTTTTAGTTTAGCACACTACAAAATTATGTGTATCTTTCTCTCTGCTGTAGATTAATGATTACTTACTATGCTATTTACTCATTCTGAAGCTGTATAGGTTTGAAATGCTAATATGTGAATTATGTTCCCATTTTCTCATAAAGTTGGAAAATGGTTCAAATTCAAATATTATGCATATGCAGGCAGAAACCATGAAATTTCTCATGTCCACCCAAAACATATCACACAACAGTTTGCCCTACTGATGAACAACAAAATTAAAACCTAAAAAAAATCTGTTCTGAAAGTATCAGGAGGGGTCTGTAAAATGCTAAATATATTTGCATATCCAACAGTTACCTTGCCTGCTTCTTTTACCCATGGTCTTGAAGCATGTACCCATGTACCCATGGTACAGTTTTTCCCATCATGTATCAGCATTACTTCATATTGTAGGACATACATATGGGGCTCAGTGTGAGATTCTTGTGACATAGGTGACTTGTATTACGTTTATTGGTGATTTTTAACAGTTAACATTTATAATCTGTAGGTGATGCATATGAAAAATAATATTTTCATAAGCATGTGAATATCACCAAATATTAACGAATTCACCTAGACAAATTTTAGCCTTTCTTTTTTGAGGTAAAATTCCTTTGTCCCTGGTAGCTATGTTAAAGGAGGCCTGTAATTTCATGCTTTAATTTTGTTTTGTCTAAATTCTTTTACAACCTACTAGGAATTAAACTCTACTTTCCAACAAAAGGGAAAATCATGTGCTCTGGAAACCCCAGAGATATGTGTGTGTGTGTGTGTGTGTGTGTGTGTGTGAGAGAGAGAGAGAGAGAGAGAGAGAGAGACTGAGCAAGCGCATACAGGGGACCAGATTTCCAGCTGTACAATCAGCATAATTCCACTAAAATTAGTGGAACCACATTGATTTATATTAGCTGAGGGCCTGAGCCCGATATTGTTGATTTTAATTGCTTATTAGAAAAAATTATTCAACATTTATCTTATGGTGCGTCTACACAGCAGAGCTTAACTTGAAATAAGCTATGCAAATTGAGCTATAGCAATTGCATATCTTATTTCAAAATAGCTTATTTCAAGATTGGGAGTTTCTACACAGCACGTATTTCGAAAGAGAGCACTCTTGCTCCATCTTCCCATGCTCCTCGTACAATGAGGGTTACAGGAGTCGGAGTAAGAAGTCCTTCAACTTGACAGTATTTTGACACTATTTCAAAATAACTGCCTGCTGTGTAGATGCAGATTAAGTTATTTCGAAATAACGTTAGTTATTTTGAAATAATGTTGCTGTGTAGATGTACCCTTAGAGACCCTCAATGTGGAACTTCTGGGAAAAGGAGAATCCAAGTTTCTTTTCCTTCCTGGTCTATGCTAAGCCATTTGTGTAGGCAGTACATACTACTAATAAATGCCAGTAGCCTACAAAAGCAGTAAGGAAAGAAGAACCTTCTAGCTCTTCACATGAATGAGATTATGAGTTCTATTGTTTTCTAGAATTGGATATCTATTTTATTCTTTTCTATCTGTATTTGTCAAGAAGGATTGCATATGACCTGACCAACCTTTGGTTAATATGGATAAATACTTTTTTATTGTTGTTTCAATTTACAAGGAATAGGCTTAAAATATTCCGTGTATAATTTCTGTTTAAAATGCAAAACTAAGGCACAAGATAAATATAATCTCATTGAAGATAACAGGAATTTTAACTCCCTATATCAAACTTAAATATGTTTTATTTTCATTCTCTTTGTTCCATATAGGAAATGTAATAAGAATAAAGCAAAAAGATTGAATAGAAATTTAAAAGGATTGTATAAATATATACAAAAATTATTAAAGTATGATATCTTTTTTATAACTTTGGTTTGATCCATCTTAAGAGATTTAAGGGCCAAATTTTCAGCATGCTTCCACAAATACATCCATAATTTTGGGGGGCATGTTTGCATAATGAGCAAAAATGTATATTTGTTTCTGTAGACTATATAGCAAGTCATGCATTCTCCTGATTTCTATGTGAAAATGTGCTTTTGTGTGTGCACATTCAGGCTTCTATACATGCAATATTTATTAATTGGCTAGTTTTATGCAAAATCTGGCACATATTCAGCAGATAAAAAACTCCCACCATGAGACTAACACATGCAACATTGATATTTCCTTCTACCCCGTAAATCCTTACCAACCAAAAAAAATTCGTAAAATCTAAATACGCTACTCCAAGTTTACATTGTACTACACAAAGGGAGAAGTGTTAGAGATGCTGTGAAGTCCAGTAGAATCTGTTCATTTTACATCAAGGGCACTTGTCTGAATAGTGGTAGAAAGACAGATAGATATTAGAGCTGAAGTAGTTTTGTTCAAAGACCAAATTTCTACGTTTTAAATTATTTTAGCTGAATAAATTGATATTTTATTCATTTTCTCTGCATTGTTTGCTTAGATATGGTTTGCTGAATAAAAATTAGAAAGCACTGGGTTAAATTCTAAGTTGGTGTAATTTAACGTCATTGCATGAAAATTAATGGAGCTCTGTTGATCTATACCAGCTGAGAATCTGTCCTGATTTTTTTTAGAGGCAAAACCTACTGGGAATTTAGAGCTGGCTATAAAGCACATCCTCAAAGAAGAACATTGACATTGATCTCTAAGTAGTGAACAATGCCAACGTTGAGTACAGTGGATGATTATCTGCTGCTCTGCAAACTAGCTTTCTCTATATAAACTCTAGTGTGAACTGTGCAGCCTATAGCAAGTGCATTATGCTTTCCTAGTTGTCGCTTTATATTTATTTTTACAATTTTCTTTCTGGATTCCTTTATTTCCTTATATTGCCCAAGAGCTGTGTGACTCGTCACAAGTCAGTAATTGTCTGGAATTACATTAGAATTGGATACTTGAATTTCCTAGGGTTCATGATAATATTAATTAATTTCTGATATACTTTTGCTTATCAATTAAAATAAATCAGATGGAATTTCCTCCAGATCTGTAAAAATTATCGTAATTTCGGAGAGTATTTTTCTCCTTTCTTTTAACACTGCCTTTATATTGCTTTTTACACTACTATTTTTTAGCAAGTGTCCCATTCCATGAAGTCCCTCACAGAACAAGACATGTCTTTGCCTGAGGAATTTGGAGCTTTATTCAATGGCCACTAGAAAAAGTCAATGGATTTCAATGCAATATCAGGCCTTTGCAATCTGAGGGCTTAATCCTATATCTTTACAGACCACTGTGCCTGTACTAAGTCTCATCAACTTCAACCATTATCATATATTTCTATTTAACAACAGTTGTATCATTATTAGAACTGTACATGCAGTCTCATGTTGTATAATTCTGGCATTATCTTTGAGTTAAGTTTTTTCTGACTTTTTTTTTACAAGCTTTTGTATTCCACAGATTTTTCTGCTAGCATATATCCATTGACTTTCCTGGCATGATGCTAGCAAAAAAATTGATCCAATATATTTTTGGGGCCTTTTTAAAAGCCTTCTCTGTGGAATGAGGATATCAAAAGCACAACCCTATCATCTTAAATGTTCACTTGATATTGTCCTGAAACACACAGACTCGATCAATTTAGAAGGCTCCAACTCCAAGTCGAGGAATCACTCTTAAAATGATAAGCACCGTAACTCTTGTAGAAGGCACCATGATGATCTGGGTAAATTCTCAAGTGTCTAAGGCTATGTCTACGCAGAAGCGTTATTTCAGAATAACTTGCGTTATTCAGAAATAACATAGTCCGCATCTACACTGCAAGCAGTTATTTCGACATAATGTTAAAATAATGTCAAGCTGGAGGACTTCTAACTCCAACTTCTGTAACCCTCATTTTGTGAGACGTAAGGGAAGTTGGAGGAAGAGTGCTCATTCTTGCACTTCCTGCTGCGTAGACAATGCAAAAAGTCTAAATAAGCTATATCAATTTAATCTATGTAATTGATGTAGCTCAAGTTGTATAGCTTATTTCAGCTTTAGTCTTTCTGTGTAGACATGCTTTAATAGATGAAATGTTGCAACTATAATAATTTTCAAATAGCATAGTCTTATCACCAAGTACCTGTGTATTAAGTTTACCAGTCAAAGATTTCTTTTTGTTTATATTCTTCAAACCGCAATTCATTTTCTTTCATTTCCCTTTTAAAAGGAAGTGCTAAGGGATGACTGAAAGGTAGCAGAACCTAAATGGGGCAATTTGCCCAGGGAGAGGATTCATGGGGAACTCCAGTCTGCATGCTGAAAAGCAGTAAGCTATTGATTCATTGCAGAGGTAGTCAATGGGAAGACCATGAGCAAAATCTGGACCATTTGATGCTTGTGAATGGACCCTCAATTTTTTATTGTTATTATCATTTCTAATTATTTTCTCTGGAGTATGGACTTTGACTATGCCTTGATCAGGAAATTGGGACTTTGACAAATTAACTGACTGCACCTACTATAGAGGGGAAGGCCTGAGTATGGCTTTGAGTAAGCCAGTGAAAGGATAGGGTGTGGCCAATGGAATATGGACCAGACTTTCTTTCACCTCTAAAAGGAAATGATAGGGCTTTGGATTTGAATATAGACCTTAGCCTTTGCTGGTGCTTCACTGCCTGGAATCAGAATTTTACCTTTGTGATTGTCTCTATAAGAATCTGTGCATCATCTGTTTATTTAGGATTTCCATAGGATTTGGGATTTGGATTTTAAATTGACATGGTATTTTTTTCCTTAAAAAGTCCAGATTCTGTTCTCAGATTCATGTGCACCTGCCCAGTAAAGTCACTGGGGGGGGTGCGCACATGTATATGATAACAAAATTTGTCCCAAAATATGCTGTTATATGGTTCAGTCTTGCAAAATACCCTTCTATGAGTGAGCACAATGTTTACTTACCCAGAATATTTTCAGACCCAGTGCTAAATATTTGTAGACTTGGATCTTTATGTTATAAACAAAACAAAAATAATAACTAGAGCATGGAAACAACTATGTAGGAAAGTAACAGAGTTTTCAATACAGAATGATATAGTGTGTCTCTAAATAATAATTTAGTAGACTTGCTCATTGAAGAAAACATAGGTAGAAATAGATTTGGACAATTTTAATTATTAGAAAATGCCTCTTTCTCGTGTTTTTACCAATATATTAATATGTTTGTGACCTAGTGCTAGTCCATGAAAAAAACATTCAGAAATTTGAGAAAAGAATGGCATCAATGGGAGGATGTGGACCCAGTATTTGCAGGATGGTCAGTGAGTTATGTATTTGAGAACATCATATTTGAGTTACCTTATGGCAGAATTCTTATCAAAAAGACAAACCAGAAATATTTATGGATGGAGAGAAACTACAAGCCTCACAAAACAATAGTAATATATGTCAGCAAAAGACCTCTGTTACACACTGCTTTCTAGTATAATTGAGCCTTAATCCAATAAAATGGAGCCCAATGAGTCTTTTAAAAATGCCAAGTGCAATACAGCTATGACAAAAGAATTGACTTGCAGTATGAAGCTGCCTACTGAAGGTTATGGATCTGAATCAGCAGTTTTTGTTCAGGCAAAACTGCCTTTGTAGTGAAAGGATTTTTAAGAAGAAGTGCTGCAGGATTGGACCACATCACCCGATGAGTCCATAAATGAATGATGATGGGTCAGGAAGAGGCAATATTGAATTACATCTCATTTTCCTTAAATTATAGCACTGATTCCGAATGACATTTGTATATTTTGATCAGAGTTGTTACTATGGCTTTCTTATATGGCTTATTAAAAGAGGTCATCCTTTTAAAACTCCCTTAAAAGAGGAGTTTGACTTTTTGCCAAAGTTCACATGGATATTTCTTAGCAAAGTTTAATAAGGAAGTAAACTAGGAGGCAAATGACTTCATGATAAATGAAGTTTTTTTTCATACTCCCTTCATATTTCCTTTGGTCTTCCACTGTCCTGCTGTGAATGTTTATTAACAATATGCCAAGAAATTATAAATTGTCTCTTATAGACAAGCTCTGGACAGTTAAGTGCACTCTCTAACAGACAAAGGATTGCCTCTGGTTGAGATGGATTTTGCTCCTCATCTGCAAATATACAGCATCCCTTTTTAGTTGATAAACAAAACAAATATTGAAATTGTCTATGGATAGAACTGCTCCCTTGCAGCTGCCATAACAGCAACCACTGACTGGGCAAGGAGATTAAAGCAGAAAAAAGAGAATTAAAAATAGCAGACCTGGGAATATATTCCATTAAGCATTCTATTGTAGTTGCCTAAAAAATTATATTCCTGGGAATTTACTCCGCTTTTTATTACTTGCTGTATTTAAAAATGTACACTTCATCCACACTTTTTCACACAGTAGTGCTGCTAAACATTTAGCATATTTTATATGATCAAATAAAATTGCAAGTTTGGTTTGCAATGGTAAAGTACAGGTAGCAATTTACATGCAGAGCTAGATTTCATGCTTGCAACATTTACCCATATGTATCAGAGCCTTGCGATCTTTCACTTATCTAATTGCAAACCTAATAGTTCTCCCAAAGAACATGGTAGTCTTACCCTGTGCCTGAACAAATATTTCAACTAAAATATTCTGTTGAGGTCTCATTTTAGTAAAAGCTGATTATTTACTTGGAAAAGGATTTAAGCCAACACAATATTAAGTAAGGTCACCCCTTCCCAGTTCTGCAAATAAATGGCAAAATGGCAGGAGCTGATTGAACAAAACTGTGTGACACAGTATTTTAAGAAGACCAGGTTGACCATTTTAGCTGCACATTTTCTGTTCTAGGAATGAGGAAGCCAGAGGTCAATGTTAAGATCCAGTCCTATGCAAACAAATCAGTCAAACTAATTTCTTCAGAGGGTAAACTCAACCCACAAACCACTACATCTGAGCCAAACCAAAACATTTCAACTTGCTGGAACCTCAGAATCAGAATATTGAATATACTCTTTGGCTATGAACTCAGCTCCCCACAATGTCATGGAACAGTTTTGTTTTCCCATAGGAAAATATTTTATGCTTCTAGCAAAGTTTGGTGAGGAATTGTTTTCTTTGCTTTTGCAATTTTATCAACAAACCAAAATGTGCAAGTTTTACTTTAATTGCAAAAGTTGTGTTACCAATGTTTTTGTAACCTGAGGGCAGTTTGGTATTGTCCTTTTGGTTAGTTTGAATATACATTTTAACTCGGCATGAGAAGAAGGTATCCAATTGCCATCATTGCTGTAATTCATTACAGATCATTGAAGTGAATGAGTCTTTCCATTGCCTTTACTTGGCTTTGACTCGGCACCATGTACAGAAGTGAAATAGAGTTAACATACACAATGCTAAAGGTAAAAAGAGAGAGAGAGAGAGAGAGAGAGATTGGAATGTAATCAGTTATAAAAAAACAAAAGGATATCTAATGGGTGCAATAGCAATATTAAAAAGTACCCTAGTTTGTGGTATTTTTCTTGAACATGGAGGTTCAGTACAAGAAATATTGTTGACACATTCTTCAGTTTTGCAGTAAAATATGCTTTATTTCTAGAGCGAATATAACAAAAAATGGAAGTGAAGACCTTCAAAAGGATCTCGCAAAACTGGGTGACTGGGCAACAAAATATCAGATTGAATTCAATGTTGACAAATGCATAGTCATGCACATTAGAAAACTTAATCACAAGTATACATATAAAATGATGGGGTCTAAACTGGCTGTTATCATTCAAGAAAGAGATTTTTGGAGTCACTGTGAATAGTTCTCTGAAAACATCCACTCAATAGTTTGAGCCCCACCCACATACCCCATACCTCTGGAGCATGTGGGCAGCCACTACCAGTTTTCCTAGGACTGGAGATGGCATCAGCTGAAGGTGGAGAGGTGGGGTGTGTCCCAATGGCTTAATGGATAAGTCATCAGCCTCTCCCCATTGCTGCCAGCCCCTGGGCAGATGGGCAGTAGCTGTTAAACAAGCGAACAGAATGTTAGAAATCATTAAGACAAGGATAGATAATAAGACAGAAAATATCATATTACATCTATATAAATCGATGGTATGCCCACATCTTGAATAGTGTGCAGATGTGACCACCTCATCTAAAAAAAAAAGATATATTGGTTCAGAAAAGGGCAAGAAAAAATACTAGTGGTATGGAACAGTTGCCATACAAGAAGAAACTGGGACTTTTCAGCTTGGAAAAGAGACAATTATGGGGGGATATGATAGAGATCTATAAAATCATGACTGCAGTGGAGAAAGTAGATAAGGAAATGTTATTTATTCCTTCTCATAACATTATAACTACAGGTCACCAAATGATGTTAATAGGCAGCAAGTTTAAAACAAACAAAAGGAAGTATATTTCACACAGTGTACAGTCAACCTGTGGAGCTCTGTGAGTGGATGTTGTGAAGGCCAAAAAAGAACTAGGTAAATTCATGGAAGATAGGTCCATCAATAGCTATTAGCCAGAATGTGCAGGAATATTATTCCTAGCCTCCGTTTTCCAGAAGCTGGGAATAGGCATCAGGGAATAGATCACTTGATCACTTATCTGTTCTGTTTATTCCTTCTGGGACACCTGGCATTGGTCACTATCAGAAGACTGGATTCTGGAATTGATGGTCTGACCCTGTCATTCTTATGTTCTTAGCTGAAACAGAGTTTCACCAGCACTGAAAAATACAGAAGGTATTGGTATGCATTTCATAGCTTCCTGTAAAACTAGAATTACATGGGCAGTATACTGAAGGGAGCTATAGTGAGGCAGCTGATGTGCCAGCCTATGACTCACATTAAACTAGTAGAGGTCGCCTTTGGTTTATTTTCCCAAATTCATGTGAAAACAAATGTGAATAGCCCTCAGGGGGTATGTCTACACTGCAACACTATTTCAAAATAACTAGCGCTATTCTGAAATAACTTAGTCTGTGTCTACATAGCAGGCAGTTATTTTGAAATAATGTCAAAATACTGTCAAGCTGGAGGACTTCTTACTCCAACTTCTGTAACCCTTATTGTATGATGAGTAAGGGAAGTCGGAGGAAGAGTGCTCTATTTTGAAATGAGTGCTGTGTAGATGCTCCCTATTTCAAAATAAGTTATTTCAAAGTAAGGTACACAATTGAGATAGCTCAATTTGCATTGCTTATTTTGAGTTAATCCCTGCAGTATCAACATACCCAGGTTGATTTTCTACACTGTTTCCTGCTCTTCTCATATTAAATCCACGTTAGAGTAAGTATTACTACGTTGTCTATGGCTTCAGCACTTTCCCTCGGTCTCATCTTCTGATTTAGTATTTGTACCTCTTTCCCATATTTATTTTGGAACATATTTTGCTGTTACTGACTGGACGTAAATGTGAGAATTCTAAAGGAGTGGTTTCCATAGCAACAATCACATCATAGAAGGTTTCAAAACTTCTACCTCCTACTCATTGAGTACTGTTGAAATTCTGAAAGCATAAGACATAAAAATGAGTGCTAATTTCCTGACCCAAATTTGCTGTGGTGAACAGAACAAAGACAATTGTTATAAAATGGCAGGCATCATTCAGCAAATACTCAAATTACACTACTAAAAATGACTCGTGCAAGTATTATAAATTTGTGTGCATATAAATGGATAGGTAAATAATAAATTTCTATATTAGGTGGATAAGAGGTAAAGAACATAAGCTTTGTACTATAGGTTGCTTTCTATTTTCTTTAATATATATTTTTTTATAATCCCCAGAAGGAGTTTTGGCACTGTAAATATCTTTTTGATATATTAGATACCTGGTCAAGAGGTTGAAATCTGAAACATTCTCTGAGGACACTTAATGATGTTCTGTGAATCAGCCCACAAATTATTTTAAAGAACAGTGAAACCAGAATTTGCCTTCACAAAGATACCTTGGCAAAACCCTTAATTTTTAATTCTAATAAAACAACAATATTTTAACAACCTAATTTGTCAATAATAATGTACAGTGTATCTTAGTGTTACCATAAAACACACAATGTGCCTTTTAAAGGCCCATGTGACAATTGATATCTGTTACCCAGGGCAGCAATACAATTAGCAGTGAACATAGGTAGGAGAAAGTAGTATAGAAAAAAGTATGGAAAGTTCATAATAGTATATGTTGATTTTGGCATTTGGTTAACAGGTTACTGTGTTTGCTTTTAAAAGCAGTGGGGAAATCATTGAAGTTGGCATGCTACTGTAGTGCCAACTAGAGGTACAGTAAGTGAAAGTATTTATATGATATTTATTTTCATTGAACAAATTCATTAATGTATCTTTCAAAATCAGCCCCCAACCATTAATGAGTTAGTGCATTTATTGATTTCACAGAGTAAGGTAGCAAAAAGGTACAAATATATTTAATGCAATAACAAGCAATTAGCTTTGTTTAAACAAGCAACAACATTACTTATGAGCTTAAGAATTTTTGAAGCATTCAGGGTACGTCTACACTACCCCCCTAGTTCGAACTAGGGGGGGTAATGTAGTCATACAGAGTTGCAAATGAAGCCCGGGATTTGAATTTGCATGAAGACGGCCGGCGCCATTTTTAAATGCCGGCTAGTTTGGACCCCGTGCCGCACGGCTACACGCGGCACGGACTAGCTAGTTCGGATTAGGCTTCCTATCCGAACTAGCTGTACGCCTCATGGAATGAGGTGTACAGCTAGTTCGGATTAGGAAGCCTAATCTGAACTAGCTAGTCCGTGCCGCGTGTAGCCGTGCGGCACGAGGTCCGAACTAGCCGGCATTTAAAAATGGTGCCAGCCGGCTTCATTTGCAACTCCGTATGACTACATTACCCCCCCTAGTTCGAGCTAGGGGGGTAGTGTAGACATACCCTCAGAGTGGAGATGATTAAGATAGTAATAAAAAACCCAAATAAAGGAAAGTATCAAGTAACTTGGCTTACCAATTAGTATTACTGTGCAGTGCTTACGAATCACAATCCAGAAAACTCTCCAATATTAGGTCCTAACATTTCAGGGATGACACGAAAATTAAACTAATGGCTTATTGCTAAAGTTAAAGAAATTGCTAGAAATAATTGCTACTGATAATAAATACAATTAAGCATAAAAGAAGCTTTATAACTCTAGCAACAATTGTACACTTAGCTAGAAGTTCATATATTTTTCTTCACAGATGTTACTATAATGGTGTCAACACTTTTATTTCTTTGTCCATAAGTTGAAAATTATGACTGTTTCATAAATTGCTAACGTGCTTAGAAGATGTAGGCCCAGCTGCAGTGCACATGAGTTCAGGCTCCTGCCCAGGCCTCATGTTTCACAATGACCTCAGTTTCCTGTGTTGAATGGGAACCAATACGAGTAAGTACTTGTAAAACTGTTTTTGAAGAGTGAAGTTATGAAGAGGTGCTTCAGTGTCAAACATCTGCTTCATCCATTACACTCAAATAGCAGCAGTGAATGTACAGTAGGGCAAGAGCCATCTATAAATTAAAATTCTCTTGTGACACACTTTCCTAGCTTACTTGAGCTGCCTCATTTTTGTGCCAATTTTAGCTATGAACTAAAGATGCTAAATAAGACAATGGAATTTTTTTCTTCATCTGAGAGAATTTTATTTTTGGTATCAGTAATTGCTGTAATCTTTTCTTAAATATTTGCAGGATTTTCTGTATAATAATAAGTAAATTTTGACTTTACTAATTAATTAATGTTTGTTAATGGGTACATTTGATCATGGGGTTTTACTAAAGAATATATTTTAGATTTCAGTTATCCATTTTTACTGAATAGACAAATGAAAATAAATAATGTCATTTTAAATAAGTATGACATTTACAGATGGAATAAATACTGAAACCTTATATTTATGATTTCAGGAATTCAATACACTTAATTACATTAGGAGATGCAATGTATTAGCAACAGAATCTCTTTTGTCAAGACTAAATTGTACATTAATTATCTAAAAGGAAAATACATGATCGTTTTATAGGACAGTTGTTCCTTGTGATAACAGTATAAACTGTATTCCAGGCAAGACAAGATACACAAGCAAAATTTTAAAAACAGAGATCTATTTATAGGCAGAAGAAGAAGTCTGGGAACTGAAACACCAACTCAGGCACTGTTTGGTGTGGGAAATAATTAGGCTATGAAGATGCTCACCTCTAGGTTACTGGTGCATATCTTGTCTAGAACAGTTATATTAACCAGAAGTCATTACCAACTGACAGCTATTAGGTAGCCTATGTAAAATGAGTAGGTGGTTTCTCTTAGTCCATTTTCCAGTGGAAAGATGTCTTCAACACACAAAACACCCTGAGGGTTTGCACACATATTGGCAGACTATAGAGAGAACAAGAATTGAATGGAGCATGAACCACCTTCTCTCACAAGTGGGATAGAACTGGAAGATCAGAAATGAAGGAGCTGGATGTGGAAATCTTTGCTTAGAGCTAACAAATGCCAAACAATTTCTTTGAGTCATCATGTATACTTCTCTGAAAACATCTTCTCCATGTGCAGCACCAATTAAAAAAAAGCCATCAGAATGTTAGGAATGATTGGGAAAGAGATAGATAATAAAACAGAGGTTGAATAGGGGCAAGAAACAGCTTCTATACAAGAAGAAATTAAAAGGTTGATTGTTCAGCTTTGAAAAAAGATGACAGAGAGGGTATATGAAAAAGTCTATAAAATCTTGAATGGTGTGGAGGAAGTGAATAAGTGTTAGGTACTCCTTGCACATTACATACAAACAATCATAAGGAAATATTCAAACAACACACATTGCCAGGGGATGCTGCAAAGGCCAAAAAAGGGAAAAAAAGAGATGAATTCAAGGAGGACATGTCCTTCAATGGTTATTAGATCTGCTTATCCCTAAACCTGTGACTAGTAGAACATGGGACTGGATTGCCTTGTTCTGTTTGTTCGCTGTGAAGTATCTGGCCTTGGCCACCGCTGAAAGATGGGATACTGGACTAGATAAACCATTGATCTGACTCAGCAGGGCTGTTCTTATGAATATTTATTCACATTTTTAAATTAATTTGCTTAGACTGTGAATGCATGTCTTGTGCATTTATTTTATCTGAATACAAGTAAAGTTTCCAAAGAATTCTAAGCAGGAAATCCCACTGAATGTCTATCAGATGGTTATGTGTCTAACTTCTTTAGCCTTTGAAAATCCCAGCCTGCTAATTGAAGGATTTTTGCCAAAATGGTGAATTTCAAACAATTGAGATAGATTGTTCATGAAAAGTGATTCTTGAATTCATAATCAAAATATCTGTATCACAAACCTGATTAAAAGAGGTATACTTATCCCATCAGGCAAAAATCTACGATATTTGGGTAATCAAATCAGCTTGTATCTCACATATCAGATATAATAACTTACTCACAAAATGCCTATGTTCTTTGGTTCACAGAAAGTATTTAATAAACAACTTTGAAAAATGGAAAAGACCAGATTTCTAACACTCTTAGTCATTCTTATGAATACTTTGCTCCTGAAATAATTCTGCTAATTTTAGTGTACAGGTACTACAACCTTTGCTCACACTGAGTTGTTTGCTATTACATGAACAGTCTTATTGATGACTGCCTGTGGAGGAATACACTACTAAGTCTGAATAAGGATGGCAGGGTCTAGCTCATTGGAATCAATGCAATTTATTCACAGACAATTAAAGAACATAAAAATAAACAAAATTCCTCAAAATTATTTGTTGCAGATTATTTAACCATTTCTTCTTGAGAGGTTTCTATGTCAGTTCCATGAACAAGTAGGGACTCTTGGGTTCTATTGAAATCAGTCCAGTGCCTTTCATCTTCATCAAATGTTCTAAAAAAAAGAATTATAATTACATTTACATCATATTTCAGGGTGTTCAGAAAATACACGATAATATACATTTTTATTTTCAGTCACACTGTCATATCATGGAGGAAAAATGCACACCTAAAAAGTACAGGGGATACAGTACATACTATTGCAATGATGTCCATATAGATACCCTAGATAGATACACAATTATTGCCTCCCTATCTTGTTAATGATCCATTCTGAGAGGATGAGAAATTCTTCAAATTTATGGTTTGAGATCTATTTCTAAGATCTGAAGGGTAGCACTTGACCATCACTGGGATTGTTACATTTTTATAAAACACATTGAACAGGTTGTTTACCTTTAGTTACTCCACAGTTGTTCTTGTTGTTTTAACGGGTTACCAGTGGAGAAGGAATAATAGGAAGGCATAATAATCTGCTAATCATGTAGTTCTAACCAGCTGGTAGCTCATAGTGCTGTTGTTTTTCTGGGGATGTACTTTTAATTGAAAACAGCCAACTCAAGTGATTCTAAAATGAACAGCAGCAAAGATGGCAGCATGCCCTTCTTCTAAGGTTTGTGTGATTATAATAATTCCTTGCCTGAAAGGCACTTAGGAGTTGAAAAGTCTTATTGCTGTTAGTATAGAAGAAACCACAGAGTCCATATTAAATATCTCCAAATCTATTAAACTCTATGGGTGTCCATAGGGTTGCCAGTTTTGGTTAGACATATTCTTGGAGGTTTCATCAAGTCATAGTTTCAATTCAAGATTAATCTTTAATTCCTGAGACTCCAGGAAAATCCTGGAGAGTTGGAAACGCTGAGTGAAAGTGGACTCTCTTGTTTACTGGTGCTCACATGTTCCCAAAATACCTTAATCCATTTAAATTTTAAAGTACAAAACCCCTGTATGAATCCCAGACATAATAAAATAAAAATGTGTATTCATCGCAGGTCATATCTTGAGTTTTTCCTTCTCAGTTTTCATTAGTCCACATCCAGGCAAAATCCCAATGGGATTTTGTACTGAGCAAAGGCTAAGTACAAACTGAGCACATATCTCAGGATCTGGCAATTAATAATGCTTTGCATCTCCATGGTACTTTTCATTCAAAACTCTTAATGCTCTTTAACCAACTAAACCTTCTAACACTCCTCTTAGGCATGCACAAATCATTTCACCAAGACTGAAATGTGCCACTCCTATGGACAGAATTCTGGCATTAAATGTGGCAACTGTTTAAATGAACAACGAACTTTCTGAATCAGAATCATGAGCATGAAATGGTAGATTTAGCAGATATTTTTCCTTTGAACTTTTAGGAGTAGGTGAAGTCTTCAGCAAAACTTCATGGGTCAGATTTTCAGCAGGTGTAATGGTGTCTCTCCATTAACTTCTTTCACTAGGAATTCTGATTTTCTTAAAAAGTACACATCCATCAAAGAACAACCATGAGACAAAAATAAAATAAATTAGAAAGTCTGGACAATGGAGGATTTCTACTGACCGAATCATAACTGAATCCTGATATTTCTCTTTGGGGAGATTCTGAAGTCATTTTTCAAGTGTACAAGTTAACTGGATCTAGTGGGGATAATATTAAAAAATTACATAGTTCGAGCTCATAAAACTGTCAATTTACATAGTGTTTTCCTTGTTCATTTTCATATACTTTCAGTAGAATAACTGTGTTACTTAGCCTCAAAAAATGAGGTTTACAGGATCTTTCAAAAGAGCACGCAGTTTTCTAAAGACCCACGTCTAGACTGAGGTTTCAATTTCGAAATAGCGCTTTTTCGAAAGAGTGCCATTTCGTGATTATGCAAATGAAGCATGGGGTATTTAAATCCCAGCTTCTTTTGCACTTTCGAAGTGCTTCATTTACATTCCTCTGCCAATAGAGGGATGTAGTCTAGATGTAGCCGTAGACGGTGTCATGAGCTTTCGTGGGCACAACCCATTTTTTCAGATGATCGGAGTGTTAGAAGTCCAGGACCAAGAATAAATAAGGGAATGAGGGAAGGAGGGGCGAGAAGGAAGGAAAAAAACATTTTTGGAGGGGGGGGGAGAG
Source organism: Pelodiscus sinensis (assembly GCF_052426305.1). Taxonomy (NCBI): domain Eukaryota; kingdom Metazoa; phylum Chordata; order Testudines; family Trionychidae; genus Pelodiscus; species Pelodiscus sinensis. Next base: position 49,623,841 of record NC_143059.1, read on the forward strand.
GACATTGGGTAGACAGGGAGGCTGGCATAAACACTGGTATGCTAATATAAACAATAAGATAAGAATTTGTTTAGCAATCATATTGAGGTTTTTCTTTACAGAGCAGTACTATCACAAGAAAAAATGAGTTCACAATGCACAATGTCTATGAACCAAGAGTTTTCAAAAATACCTGCTTTGGGGAAGGAGCAGATAAATACTTTGCCTTTATTTATAGATGCTGTTCTGCATGGAAGGAAATGATTACTTGCTCTTTGTGTACATATTAAATATATTGGATAGGTAGCTAGATTTAATAGATAGATTAGATATCTGGGTTACAATATTATCAGTTAAATGTTCATAATGTCCTTACATACATAGCTTAATAAGAGGTATTGAAATAGACTTTTAATGAGCCAATATATTAAACAGGAAATATCATTTGACAACAGGACTTTCTTTTGGGAACCCCTATTTTGTGGCTATTATGTCCATGGTTTGGAGAATGTAGTACAGGGTGAACCTCAAAAGATATAGAGATTTGACTGGATGAGATAATACACCTAAAAATCAGATGCTTATACAAAACAACTTATGACTAGCTGAACTTTTGGAGTTTGCCACATTGCACAGGAAAACCCATGAAATCTGGCTTTCCTTTGTTATTTCTTGTGCTTCTCGTCAATTTAGAAATGCCATGAGAAAAATCTTTCATGTGTTATTTCAACAACTCTATTGCTGTTCACAGCCAGAATTTAGAAGTATAGAGATGTCGAAAGACAAAAAAAAATGGAAAATATATTTCTTTTTTAAATTTTTGACTCCAAACATAGGTTTAATTTGTATTTTCACTAGTGTCTATTTTATTTCATTCAAACTGGATTGCCCATCCCTACTGGAAAGTGCTGAAATGTCACCTTTACTTCATTTTGTTCTAACTTTTGGAAAAGGTTGCACACTTGAGAATATTTGCAGAACACTGAAGTCAACAATTAGAGTAGTGGATTTGGTCATTGATGGGGCATTGCATGCTAGTCCTCTGATTAAGAAGGGACATAATGGTGACTGAAATAAGCCTGGATTACTTCTTTCCCACACCAATGTTTGGCTAATTATTTGGGTTCAGTCTAGAGCTCACATATACAAGAAAAATAAGGCAGGCCAATCTACATGTGGAGTATTGTATCCAGTATTGGACCACCCACTAGAGAAAGAATGTGGACAAATTGGAGAGAGTCCAGCAGAGGGCAACAAAAATGAATAGGGGGGCTAGGGTACATGATATGTGAGGAAAGGCTGAGAGAACTATACTTATTTACTCTGCAGAAAAGAAGGAGGGGGATTGGATAGCCTTCAACTGCCTGAAGTGGGGTTTGAAAGAGAAAGGAGGTAGGCTATTTAATACTTGCAGATGGCAGAACAAGAAACAATGGTCTCAAGTTGCAGTGGGGGCGGTCTAGATTGGATATTAAGAAAAAATTTCACTGGGAGGATGGGTGAACCACTGGAATGGCTTGCTTAGAGAGCTGGTGGAATCTCCATCCATAGATGTTTTTAAAGGCCAGGGTTGACAAACCACTAGATGGAATGATTTAGTTGGGATTGGTCCTACTTTGAGCAGGGAGTTGGACTAGATGGTCTCTTCTATGATTCTATACCCATCCCCAAAGTTCCAGCTGTCTGAAGCTTCTTAGAGTAATCTGCTAGTGGCAGAGAACCACTAGAGTATCTTTTTTGAAGAAAGGGTCGGTTTCCTTTGACTCTCACTCCAGCTTCTTTGATGGATTACTCTCTTTTGATATTTTCCATGTGGTGACTGGTAGGCAGTCATTTACCCTGTCCCTTCAAAATTAGGTGGTCTTTGATTGGTTGAGCAGCCATCATGATTTGTTCTCTCCTCCCCTCTACCACTGAAGCAGTGAGAAGCAGAGAGCTGCTTCTAGTTGCTGTCAGGAATTGCTTTCAGACTCATTTTGAGATAATGAGCACTCCCAAAAGAGCTAAAACAGAGGATTCTGCTATACCTCCTTATTACTCAAGGCAAACTCAACTAGTCAGGAAATAGAACTGTGACTATGTAACTATCACAACAGGAGAGTTTGTCAGAAAAGTTTTATAATCCTCTTAATACCAAAAAGGGAGGAGGAAATGTACTGAAATTTCAAAAATATATTCATAACCCAGACATTTTTGACATCTTTCAACATTATTTAGAATTTTTCATGCATCACAACTATCTTCCACCATGAACAACACCATGTGGGAATTTCCCCACCCATAGAAGGTGAAATTTCAAAAGTGGCAAGCACAAGAGAGGAAAGGTACCATTTACTCAGGTAGATGGCCTCCAATATTTAAAGGGTTAGTTATATGTCAGGTAAAACATACCTCTAACAGCTTCCCATTTGTTATTTGAAGAGTGGTCAAATTATGGAAAAGTATTTTAAATTATAGTTCACAGATTTTAAAATGAAAATCAAGAAAGCACATATTTTTCTCTGAGTAATATCCAAAGTTTTCCTCCTAAGTTACAGTTTGACAGATTTCCATTAATTTTATTGTCTTGAGATTATGTGATTGTGTTTTAATATGAAGAATTAATATAAGGTATATGAACTTTTATTTATATAGCCCCATAAGAAAGGGTCAATGTTCCTTCCCCTCTAAATTTCTTCAGTATTTAAATGTATAATGAATTTGATTCTACAAGGAAGAGAATAATGACATAAAGAGATTACCCCTACTCTTCCTACCTCCCACCCCAGCAAAAAGAAAGGGGGGCAACCCCCCCTTAGAATATCTTAATTTATATTGGCTTCATTATTCTCAAGATAAAAGGCTACTCAACATAAAATGCGGACTCTGAGTTCAAACTTTTAAAGAATTCACATATTTACATCAATTTTTAAAAGGTTTTATAACTAATGAACTCGGATTTCTTTTGGCATGGCATAAAATCCATTTGTACAGTTTTTAATTAAAAATGCAGCCTATGCAATTAAAATTAAGGGTAGAGACTTCATCAGATGTCCTGTGAGAACCCCAGTCGAAAAAATTATGTTAATGCTGTATGTCCTAAAAGCATTCTCTGAATGTTGGAAACACTTTATGAGAAATTATTTTGCCGTACAATAAGGATTTATTTAAAGTTGATAATTAGGAGCTTTTAATTTTGGAGTGTAAGGACCTTGTTTATCACTAATCACTTTGACATTTGCTATGTGTTTGCAAACGAAAAAACAAAAGAAAAAAAGAGACCATACACTGAGTCATGCCCACAATCTATAATGCAAATAACGCAATGCACACATAGACAGGGGAATTCCTAATGTGAATTTTAATATTTAAAGTAACCTGTGCTATTATTGAAAATATTGAGACACTTTTATGTTGAACTGATTAAAATTACATTTGAAATAATGAATGAAATCCATATACAAAAATATAAATAACCCCATTTAATATGTTGCCCTATATTTTACAGAAAAGTGAAGTTTAATGTGCTTGAAAGGTGCCGGATTGATAGCTCTAGGGAATGGTCTTCGTTCTTTTTCTATATAATATGTAAAATGTGGTCAATTGTGAGACAGGCTTCCCTGTGGCCTCTGAATTGAAAGCTGGAAGGCAGTCCTCTAGTGATGATGATTATGTTTATATCTATGGTACTGTAGACATGCATGGAGCTTTACAGATCTGTAATAAGATACTGTGTACACTCTACCCTAAAGAGTGAACAAGTTATACAGACAAAATCAGCGGAGAAGGGTGTGTGACACGAAGTCATGTACTTTTATGTTCAAGTTAGGCTGGCTTCATGCTGAGTCCAGGGATTTTCTCTTTTCTTTTTATATAGTTTAACATAAGACAATGTTTTATATTTAGAATGGCAGGAGGGGAACTGAGGCAGTGAAAGGCAGGCCAATTTTGGTAGAAACTTAAAAGGGAAGAGAGGGAAAGTTTTGGTGATTTCAAAACCTACTGGTTGGCATGGATAAAGAGGCAGAAACATGAGTGACAGAAACAGAGAAAGGGTTTGGTAGAGTCGGAGCAATTGGCAAAGCACAAATGAAGGTAGGTGGGGAATGTGAGTAGAGGTGAAGAGAGATAGTGAGAACAGCAGCCAATGAAGGTGATTTTAGCATCTGTAGGCTGCATGTTTTGGAGAAATGGGTAGATCCTAAGTCGTAAGGCTGTACAGTCCAGGTGAGATAGAGCATAGATCCAGGGCCAGATTAAGACATGCTGAGGCCCTAAGTTTTGTTAAGTTTAAGTGGCCCCATAGCATTACCCAAAATGTGTATTATTCTAAGAGAAAAGACAATGAAAATAGAAATAATAACATTTTATATATGCATATACAGGCAGTCCCCGGGTTACGTACAAGATAGGGACTATAGGTTTGTTCTTAAGTTGAATTGGTATGTAAGTCGGAAATGGCTCCAGATTCAGCTGCAGCTGAAACTGATCAGCGGCTGACTACAAGAAGCCCTAGGCAGAGTTGCTCTGCCCCCGGCTTCCTGGAATCAGCCGCTGATCAGTTTCAACAGTGGCTGAATCTGGACTCCTGGGACAGAACAGCTGGGGCACTGCCGGGTAGGTCCCCGCAGGACCAACCCGGCAGCACCCCAGCTGCTCTACCCCAGGCGTCCCGCAACAAAAGCCTGGTCTGCTGGGGGGGATGGCGCACTAGCTACACCCCCTGCCCCCCCCAGCAGACCACGGAGACCCGAGCAAAGCCGTGGAGGGGCAGAGGTCCCCCCAGCAGAAGTTCCCCCCAGCATAGCAGGGAGACCCGAGCAAAGCCGCACAGGCGGCGGTACCCCGCTGCCCGTGTGGCTTTGCTCCGGGGCAAAGCAGCAAAGCTGCACGGGCAGTGGGGTCCCCCCCAGCACAGCAGGGAGACAGAAGCAAAGCCACAGAGGCGGGGGACCCCACCGCCTGTGCGGCTTTGCTCCGGGGCAAAGGAGCAAAGCCGCACGGGTCCCGCCGCCTGTGTGGCTTTGCTTGGGTCTCCCTGCTGTGCTGGGGAGTCCCCCCCCAGCACACCAGGGAAACAGGAGCAAAGCCGCAGAGGCGGGGGACCCCGCCGCCTGTGCAGCTTTGCTCCGGGGCAAAGGAGCAAAGCCGCACGGGCAGCGAGGTCCCGCTGACTGTGCGGCTTTGCTCGGGTCTCCCTGCTGTGCTGGGGAGTCCCCCCCAGCACACCAGGGAGACCCAGAGCAGCTTTTCTCGCCCCAGAGGACGCGGTGGTGGGACCGCTGCGCTCTGGGCGGTCCCGCTGCCCGCGAGTTCCGGGGCGAGAAAAGCCCCGTTCGTAAGTGCAGATCCGACATAAGTCGGATCCGCGTAAGTCGGGGACTACCTGTATACCAATGCATAAGCAAGGATGCAATTAAAAACTAGTATTTCTTTACTTAGAAGCCCCTCAAAATCTGTAGCTTACTAAATTTGTGCACAAGACCAGCCCTGTATAGATTTGAGTTTTGGTAGTGAATATAGTGCCAGAGATGCAAAAGAACCTGCAGATTGCCGATGAGAGCACAGCAATTTTAAAAGTAAATTTTCCTGTAATGTGGACACACATGTAGAATTAGGCTGTGTCCACAAATTCACTAAATTTAAGCCAGTGAACAGATCTCTTTAAAAGGGGAATGATCAGTGCTAAAAAACATCTTTTGTATCATTTATAGTAAACAGTATTACAAAGTGGAAATGTAATTGATTAAAATACCATGCACTCAGATAATGAGCTTTCTGAAAGTGTTCTTATATCTCAGAAACATGAGTTTGGACTTTCAGCTCAGTTACTAGAAGACAGTAGGACTCATAAGGAGCAATTTGAAGCATCATTAGTCAAAAAAGAAACCCGGAGCTGAGTTATGGTAGCTCTTATCTTTAGAGAGGATAGTCAATAGCACGGAGTTAAATCATAAACAGGGAAGTGCCTGCAGTGCACCAGCCACAGCTAGCATGTACCAGAATGAGTTACCAAGGGTTCAACTGGCAAGCTGATATTTATCTCCAGTTTTTTACGAATGGTCTAAAATTTGGATACAAACACAAATAGTGGTCCTTATTCTGATCCTGCTTTACATTGAGTTTTTAGGACAACAATTCCATTTCTATCAGTGGGACCACTCTCATTTGCACCAATATAAATTGGAGCAGAGTGCAGCCCCAAAACTACAAAAGTATCCAAAGACCACATTCTGCCCACAGACCTCATTTTTGTCTCTCCCTGTTCCCACAAGCCCAAAAAATTGCATCAGACCAGACCTGAGAGGCCTCACAGTCTGGGCCAAAAAATAAATAGAAAAACTTAACACAATTTTTACGTGGGGCCTCACGCAATATCTAATACAATATTTAACTGTATATGCAAAAGATGAAAAGGGAGCCAAAATATACATGTTATCTATAATTCAAGAGAAGAATATAGAGAGGAAGTAAGCCAAGTAGGAAAAAAAGAGAATGAAAACCATTTTCTAAAATAATAATTGTCAAGAACTTCAAAATACCCATATAATTATAGTAGTAAATTACTGGTGCTGTGTTGTGTACATTCTTTGAGTTCATCTGGGTCATATGGTGAAAAGCAGTGAAGGAAGCTGAGAGGAAGGAAGTGAGGCTAGCATGAAAGAACCTAACCACAGGAATATTGGAAACAATGGGCTATATTCTCTAGAGTTGCTGCTGGGAAGTGTAAATTAGGGGCTTCTTGTACCCCAGTGGAATTCATCTCAAAGGGAAGATCGCAGCAATCTTTCAAAGTTTTGACTGTACATAGTGGATATAGTTTTAATTTCTACCTGGTGCCCTATGTAAGCTCTTTTCAGCAAAGTTTAGTGAGAGGGATTTGTGGCATCGGTGCATTCAGCCTTTAATATACCTCTTCTCCAATGACACAGATTTTTAGAAAACTGCTAGTGCCCTAGCCTGCTCAGAGCAGAATTTTTTCTGCCTACGCTAAGCACCAGTTTACATTTTGATTCATGCCAGAGACATTCCTTCACTGAATGTGACCCAATCCCGGAAAAAAAACAAAACCCTCTCCCCATCCCCATCCCCCCAAGCCTCCTGACACCACAAGAAAGAGAAATAGGTGTGCTTTTCATTCTGGAATGATACTTTTTCATCACTTTAGGGTATATCTACACAGCACTGTTATTTTGGAATAATTGATTTTATTCCAAAATAACATAGTGCATTTCTACATTACAAGCCTTTATTTCGGAATACAGGCAGTCCCCGAGTTACACGGATTCGACTTATGTCGGATCTGTACTTACGAACGGGGCTTTTCTCGCCCAGTAACTCGCGGGCGGCGGGACCACCCAGATGCGCAGTGGTCCTACCACCGCGTCCTCCGGGGCGAGAAAAGCTGCTCCGGGTGTCCCTGGTCTGCTGGGAGGGGTCCCCCGAGCAAAGCCGCAGAGGACTTCTTACTCCAACTAATGGTAACCCTCATTTTACAAAGAGTAAGGGAAGTCTAAGGAAGATAGTTGTTCTTTTGACTTCCTGCTGTGTAGACTGCACCAAAAGCCGAATTAAGACGTAGCTTAAGTCGCTTAGCTTAATTTGACTTTAGCCCTGTTGTGTAGACATACCCTTATTCTGCATTTTGATTTCCTCCTGTTTGGTCTCTCTCCTCACAATCTTTCAGAAGTGCAACAACCCCTTTCTCACAATAAACATCCCTAAGTATCCTCAATCTAGCCCATAAAACTAATAGGGAAATCTGTGTGTAAACTAACAGGCTACGTCTACACTGGCATGATTTTGCGCAAGAACTCTTTTGTGGAAGAGTTCTTGTGCAAAAACTCTTCCAGAAGAAAGCATCTACACTGGCATGTGCTTTTGCGCAAGAGCATCCATGCCAGTGTAGACGCTCTCTTGCGCAAAAAAGCTCTGCTGGCCATTTTAACCATAGAGCTTTCTTGCGCAAGAAATTCATGTTGCCTGTCTACACTGGCCTCTTACGCAAGAACAGTTGCGCAAGATGGCTTATTCCTGAGTGGGAGCATCATAGTTTTTGCGCAAGAAGCACCAATTTTATACATTAGAACAGTGGTCCCCAACACGGTGCCCGCAGGTGCCATGGTGCCCGCCGGGCCATTTATGTGTGCCCGCGGAGCAATCCGGGTTGGCCCCGCCCCTGGGCGTGCAGCAGGTGCCAGCCCTGGGCGCATGGGCGGCCCTGGCCCCGGGGTTGCGGCGTGTGCCGGTGCCAGCCCCGGGCGTGCGGCGCATGCTTGGCCCCGCCCCCAGTCACGTGGCCTATGAGTGGCTCCGCCCCCGTACACCCAGTGCATGAGCAGCCCTGCCCCCAGGCGCCCGGCAGTCCCAAAACGTTGGGGACTACTGCATTAGAATGTCAGTGTTCTTGCACAAGAACTTGTGGCCAGTGTAGACAGGCAGCACGTTTTGATGCAAAAGCAGCTGCTTTTGTGCAAGATCACGCCAATGCAGACAGCCACAAAGTGTGCCTGAAAATTTAACCTACAGGTTTTGCTTGTTTTTTCCACAAACCTTGCCAGATTTGAGCAAAACTGGTTCAAGCTTAGTGGAAAAGATTTGTGAATTTTAGAAAGCCTATCAAACACGGTGGCAAAGTTTGTGGAGAAACACAAACTAGTTATTTTTGAGTGGTTTTGGTTTTCATTACTAATTTTTAGATCCTCATTTCTGAATACTAAATAAACTTCCTATACATATTTTAATTTAAAAAACCTATCTAAAATGAAAATACATTGCTTCAAAAAATTCTGATCCTATTTGTTTTTCTTGCCATTTGGGAAAGTGAAGAGTGATTATTTTATATCCAAAAAATTAACATGAACAAATTAAATCAAGGAATATAGGAGCAGTTCCTTAAAAGAATTGTCAGAAAACATTTTCAGAGCCTTTGTTTATTTAAGATGAAAATGTTGAGACCTATAATGCAAACCTATGACCATGATATTAACACCCAGGGTATTAAATATATAATACTCTCTACTTCAAAGTGTTTTTAATTATATCTATCCTAATTAGGAACATAGGAATTACCATAGTGAACATCAGTCAAGTTTGTTTTGGAATCCTTTTTGTCCACAGCAGCCAATACGGAAGATTTAAAGGAAGATGTGAGATATCCCGCAATAGGTGGTTCTGGAATAACTTCTCTTTAAGGAAAGTTTCCTGCTAAATCCCAATAGATAGAGCTTGGATTATGCCCCTAACCATGGGGGATATATTGGCTCCTTAACTTTTATTTTAGTAAAAAATATTTTCTATCATAACTTAAAATTCTTGTTATCAATATAAATACCTATTTGAATCCCGGTGAAGATTATGGACGCTGATCCAGAAAAGAGTTTGAATGAGTGCTTAACTTGGAGGGGGGGGGGGGGGGGTATTAAGCATGTGGATAAAGTTAGCACATGCTTAGGTGCTTTGTTAAATCAAAACTTTGGGGATGGAGGAACTTCAGATTTTTCAGATTCAGTTCAGAAAACTTCCAAAAACGTATATGTTTATCTTTTTCTATTTAGTCTGCATAGTTGGACGGGAAATTGTAGGAGTAAAGGCATTTTTCATAATGATTGGTACTTTATACTTTTGTTTCTGATATTACTGCTCAATAAATAATCAATTTTATGGAACTTTGGAAATTCTGTTTCCAGTATCAGAAAGTATCTAAAAGTTTATATTTTATATCAATTACTACTGCAATTGCATACTAGAATAGAACAATGAGAATCAGGAAAATTGAGTTTTAATCCTACCACTGCTACTAGTCCACGGTGTGTTCTTGTCAAGTCATTTCTCCTTTCTTTACCTTGGTTTTCCCATCTGTAAAATTGGGTTAATCACTCTGGACTCCTTTGTTAAGTATTTTGAGATCTATTGCCTAAGCATTTTACAAGAGCTATGTGTTTTTTTATAATTAGTAGTAGTATTGAAGAAATAATTTACTAGGTTACCACTGAATATACTTTATTTTAGGAGTATTAGTTAATTGATAATCCCCAAATATGAATATAATATGAAAACATTGAGATGCAGATATAATTTTTCTTCCTAGCATTTCTTTACTTACCATGCATGAAAGTAATAGTAATATACTGTCCAAATATAGAGAAATGGAATGCATATAGAGAAATGGAATAACAGTGACTATATGTTCATGAAGCAGTTATCATGAATACTAAGCTTTTGCCCAACATTTTCTATCAATCCCCCTACTCTGCAAACCTTGACCTGGAGAAATCACCTTCTGGCTGGCAGGGGGTTAGGCACTATTTCAGAATCTGGTCAAGATTGTACAACACCAGATACTGTTTCATTTTCTGTGCTTGTTCTGAGCAAAGAATTTTCAACTAGGGCAAACTATCAAGTATGCAGTGGTTTTGTAGGGAGGCTGCAAGCCAAGGAAAACTCTGCTTAGAACACCACATTTATTGATAAAGACCCATACAGCAATAATTAGATGGACAAATTCTATAAAAATGACTGGTCTATAAAGAAAAAAAGGAATGGCTTGAGTATTATACACTCACAATGATGTGGTACAAACTTTTCAATGAACATTCATACTGGATTTGTAAAGTCTTTTGTGGTCTTTAGAAAAATGATGCATTAATGTGATGTTGCTTTGCCATATATTGTATATTTATATAAAATGAAAATTAGCATGAATGCGTGTATGCTTGGAGATTTTTCCCATTCTAGAATATTTTTAGTTTTCCTGCCAAGAACTGTGTTGCAACTTCTGGCACGCAAGTACCGTAAGGTTAGTTTATGTTTGTTTGTTTTCATTTTGCAGTAATTAGGAGTTGTATTGTAGCAATCCTATGGAACTTCAACTTCAGTAATCTAACAAAAGTTAGTATGTTTTTCTTAATTGTTTCTAACATTTCACCCATTATTCCTTGATCCTTCTCTAAGGACATAAAAATAAAATGATTTTCTTTTGTAAAAGAGAGGGTGGGCTGCAGCAATGTAAACACACACTACATGCAGTTAGCATGATCAGAGCTCTGATATATGAATTGAAGGCTCCAAAATCGTGTACTCAAGATCAATTTTTAAAATCTGATACAGTTGGTGTGGCAACTAAAAGAGTTCAGTTGATTTCTCTTCTTTCCGATATCCAGAACTAACCACCAGGAGCAATTAAAAAATTGTGGTCTTTTGTAAATTACTCCCAGAAGAAATCTTGGAAATCTTTCATTTTAGTCATTTCGGTCCACTGAACCATAAAGCTATTATGAATGAACAAAAATACTAGAGAGAAAATTGAAATACAACAGTAATTAAAAATATGAATATATCAATATAAAAATGATTTGGCAGGGTCTGGTCATCAAATGTTTTGGCACTGAATTGACTGACATACAAGTAAGGATCTTTAATTTGATACTCTAATACTTACAAGAGACGAGAGTTACTAGTACTATCTTTTTAAATGTATTTTAGCTGTTCATCTTGATGGTTTTTGTCTTTTTTAGACATTCAGTAGCTTTATAAAACTTGCCTATTTGTTGTTTTAGAAAAATACTAATTTTTGTTTTAGGATCTTACTTTCTGTTACCATATGCTATATGTCAACAAAGGATTATAGAGAAAAATCATTGAAAATGTGCAGCTATCACAAATACAGATTTCCCTATGGATTTTCTAATACTTTACAGACAAATGTTAAAGATTTATTGCACATGAACATCAAACATGGTTTTACTACAGTTCTCATTTGGATCAAATTGACACATTTTACATTCATTTTAGCCTAATGAGATTCTTTCACTACACATTATATTCCAAGTGACCTCGTGCATTAAATTTGTGGCATGGAACAAACCCATTGATATAACAAAGCCCTTTTCTTACCAAGTATTTAATAAAAAACTGGAAAAAGTTTAACGAAATAATAAATCTTGAACATGCACATATATTAATTGATATTCAACTTATAATACAAATATTGTGTAGGTTATCAAGTTATGCCCAAATTTTTAGTAGCAACATTTAAAGTTTAGAACTATTTTGAACATGGATGAGAACCTCAATATTTAACAATTCTGACATATTATCTGATTTCAAACTCAATCCTTCCTCTTAATATGGGGCCTACTCCTGAAAGTTCTTCCTCAGGCAATCTGCCAGGGAAATTTTGCGTAAGGACTACAGAATCAGTCCCCAAATGACCTGATGAACCCAAGCAGTTAAAACTAGGTTTTTGATTGCAATTTAATTGTGAACCATTGTCAATAGTTCTACACAATAGAATATTAGCTTTTATGTCATGATTTTTTATAAGAAATCGGTCATGGAAAATAATTTTTTGGATTGTGAAAGTGATTAGTAATGGCATGTAAATGTTTAACATTGTTCTATAATATTGTACTAGAAGAAAGCAGCAGATGACCTTGAAAGGAGGTGAAAGGAAACTAGAAAACGTTAATTAAAATTATTAGTGCTGTTTGAGGTGCTTATCTTGTTTATTGCTAAGGTGTAGCTCCCTTCTGCATAATTAGGGGTAATTTTACTTACTTTCAAGTCTGTAATTTTAAATATCACAAAGTTTTATCTTCCAACAAGTAATTCATTATTTGGTTTGAATGTAACCACTTTACGTTTTAATCAATATATGCAACTTCCACAAAGTCTGTTATATTTGTCAAGATATTTTATATATCTTTTATATTGCAGGATTAGGCATGGTATATGAAGCTGAAATCCCATTGAGTAATGAAATTTAAACATAATTCTATGTTTATCATGTGAAGATATATATTTTCCTTCATCTGTCCCTTTACATTTCCCTTTAGCCATGATTATTGGAGGACAATGATATCTGGAAAACAAACCACAGTGAAGTTAAATCCATTTGAACACACAGAGTTACTGTCAGTTAATCCTAATAGAGACAATACAGATTTTTTAACTAAACTGCTTAAGAAATGAATATGTCTTGCATGCTTTCAATTTGTCTTAAATCCTAGTATGCTGAGCTCTTTGCTGTTGTCTAATATTTGCATAAAATATTTAATCTCACACTTTAAATTAATGATATTAAAGGTCTAAATGTTTGAAAATTGTTGTTGTCAGAACAATGTAATCTTTTCTCTCCAGACTTCTTCACATAATTATGGTGCCCTTATCCTAACATACTTATAACCGTCTTTAATATTGTCCTGCACTGAATGTACTCTGACAGCACTTCTCTTAATTCTGAATCTTCTTCACTCTTGAAGCATGGAGGCAGTAAGAGGAATGGGGAAGAAAAACCTTTTATTGGTCAGGACATGCAGGAGAATGATACGGAGGGATGGGCATGCAAAATGAAGGCCACAAATGTATTAACTTTTGCTTTCTTGGGAGGAACTAACTACTCTAGCTACCAGGCATTTCTTGATCCAGTTCAGTGTCCATCATGCCCTGAAGGAAAAAAATCCTTTCTGATTCCAAAACTAACTATTGGTCAGACCCACAGCCATTGGAAATTCAGTTCATATTATACCTCCATCACAGGGCATGAAGTTGAGGCTGCAACCACAGTAGAATGGCTGCTACTTGCCCTAAAGGCTTCACACAAAAGAAAGGGAGGGTCATGAGAGACTATAAGCTTTCCCTTCACCACTGACACAACCTAACCAATGGCTAAAAAAAGAGAAACAGAGTATTTTCTCTTCCTTTTTGGTTCTCCTCCCCATCCAGACACACACTATCTTCACCTCCATTTTGGACAGAGAAGGACAGGGGAAGACCTGAGCACAATCAGAACTGTCTATTCCTTCCACCTTCATTTCAGGAGTCCTGGGGTTGTCATTTCCCTGCTGGCTTGATGAAACATCCCACTGCCCTGAGATGGGAAGGGGGGTATTTTGCAGTATGCAATGTTTATAATAAGATATCACTGTTCTTTTATCTTGAATAAAACAATTAATGATATACTGAGAATGTGACTCCTCATAATTGTTCTGACCATGGGCATAGTGGTAAGAAAGAAGTGTACTAATGCCATGAGGTTTTAATTATATCATAAAAACTATACAATTTCTACAGAGCTCATATTAAAATAGGTGAGTAGCTTCAATTCATTTTCCTAAATTTTCTGAACACTGAGCAGCTGAATGTTTGCTAGTTTAAAGGATGGCATCGTCAGCAATCCAGATGCTACAGTATAGAAGTGAACATATGTCTTTAATGTGCATGTTCCATGAGAACAAATTTTTAGTAGACATAGTCCATGTTCACCAAATAGACTCATAATGAATATGAATAAAATCAAGCTATAATCGGTAATATTCTGCCATATGACCCTAGACTCTGATCACTTGAAAATATAATTCACATTGCACATATGCAGAATACAGGGTAACTGTATGCAGAACAATATATTCTGACATAAACTCATGTGCCATATTTATTTATTGATGAAATTTCTCTCTGTCTCTCTTTTCTGTATATGTCTCAGAGATAATGTGGCTAGAGCCTTTCATCCTTTATTTTCCAAACTGTATGCTTCACTAAGTAGTCCCTATAACTACAGTGAGTCTGCAGGCAAAGTCTGATTTTATACAGATCCCAAGGAAGATCCGAAACATTAATAAAATTGGACTTCTAGAAAAATTTACCTCAATTTTTTTATACAAGACCCAGACATTAAATATGGACAATGTAAACTTCATATATTCTGTTGCACTTGCACATACATGGGTAAAGGGGATGGAATTTGTCCTTATGTAACATGTCCCTATGTACCTGTGAATTGCTTGAGTCTTCTCTTAAATCTTCCTTTCTGATGAATAGCAAAATTTTTACAGGGCATGGTAATAGCATGTACAACATGCTGTATTATACAATAAACCCCTCAATTATTCTCCCAGGTTATATGGAAGAGCTGCAATGAATTATATGACATAGATGGGATTATGTAATAATTAATGGGAGCAGAGTTTTGCTCTGACAAGGATTAGGAACTCCACATTGTCTCCTGCAAATATCTCTCTTTTCAGATACTTTTCAGATACAGATGACTCCTTATGCTGCTGACAGCCTCTGTTACCGTACATTTCTAGTCAACCACTGTCTCACCTCCAACAAACCTCCTCAGATCCATAGAAGGGTTGCTGCCATATGCCTTCCTCATGTTCAGTCTTGATAGTAAAACTTAACTCATCTCAACTCAACTCAGAAACCTCTAATGACTACTCAGAGTTAATGCTGGTAATTGTTGTTTTCATGGCTGCGGTCCTAATTCTAGAAGGGTCTCCCTTTCAGTACTCTCCTTTGAAAAGCAGCAGCATGGAAACAGGGCCAGGAAATTAAGTCCCTTCACTTGGAAACAAAGGACAAAGGAAAACAACGGATAAGGAAGGCGAGGAAGCAAATGAAATTCAGGAGCTGAAAAGAGTAGTATTTTGAAGGATTTATTTGATACTAAAAGGGTTGTATGTGGTAAACTGGTGAAAGGACATATTATGTTGTCATATTCTATACATGGCCACATAATCTTAGTAAACTGAATTTTGTTCAGGAATTGAAGAATATTCCTGTAGCCTATTGGAATTATAGGGAGGATTTAAGCAGTCAATATTTGCTGCTAATCCAACTAAGAATTGAATTTACTGTGAAGTCATAGAATATTTAATGACCATAGGTTGTCAGAATTTTGGTTTTATGTCAAATTGAAACTGGTAAATTTTTATAGCACAGTATCTCCAGCACTGTCCTGAGACACTGAGTCACTGCTGACTCAGAAAGAAGAGTGCTACCCAATTAGTCATGAAAACCACTTTCTATACCATTTCTTCCTTTGATAAACTCCCATGCAAACAATAACCATGCTTATGCATGGTTTTCCAGTCCCATTTGAGTCCCCCAAATGAAGCCAAAATTTCAAAGCAAAAGTTAGCATAAAAAACATGGCAATCCATTTATCATTGCGGGTTTTCTTCAAAGGCCTGTGAAAAATAGAAAATCTTTTAAGAAAACCTGGTCCAAGTACTGAATTTATAGGAAAACTCAGAATTAGGGGAGTTTTGTGTTGTTTGTTGTAAACATTTCACACAGCTGTAGTGACATCTAGTGGAGAATAAAACCTCTCTTAATGGCTTCAACATTAAGGAAAATCCCACTAACCTTTATTTATTTATTTATAAGCCTCTTGGACAATAGTTTTCTATTGAAAATGACAACTTCAGTCTGTGTGCCATACATAGTGATATAAAAATATTTTATTGTCCATGGAGGACTTTTCATGCCTTGAAATGTTTCATATTTGAAGTATCATTTGGAATTTTCTTCAAAATATTCCATGATATCTAACATAAACTGATAGAGAATCAAAATGCATAAGGGTGGGGAAGAATCTCTAACGTCTAAATAACTCTGAAGATAACATGATAGAATCCATTCAGATATCAATTACATCTGTGAATATCAGAAGTAACTTCCACTGAAATCAGTATTGCTAAATTAATACAAGTTAGATTACAATCAGATTCAAATAATCCATCTCCAGTCTCATCCTCATGCTTTCTTCTATACTGTTTTTCAAACTCCTCCTTAAATTTCACCAAGGCCTGGTCTATATTAGACTAGGAAGATTGTTTTAAGGTACACAACTCTAGCTATGCAAAATACATAGCGGGAGTTGGCTTACTTTAAGCTGAGCCTCGGTGGTGTCCTTACAGCGGGAGGCTGACAGGAGCAAACATTCTCTCCGGCTTCCTTTACTCCTGGCAAAAGGAGAAGTACTGAATGCCGGTGGAGGCTGCTGCTATTAGACTGGCTAAGTTGAACACCAGAAGATCAACCTCTGAAGCGTTGATTTTGCAGTAAGTATAGATAAAGTGAAGCCCACAAATACTAATCAGAGTGGGACTACTCATATGAGAGATTTTTATATGAGTGGATAAAGGCTCTTTAAAGATTCCTCTGGATTCCCCATTGTACTTTACATTGTCCATCAGTACCAAACACTCTGTTAATACTTAAATAACACTATTTTAAATTGTGAGTTTATTATTATTACTATTATTATTTAAAGTATCAGAGGAAGAAATCTATCATTCCTCAGTTTTTCAGTGATTTTTACAGTGCTAAATTTTTGTTCTACAGTGATATCACTATTGTTGAAGGAACTTCGTAATGGTCAAATAAACCAAACTTCTTACTGCAGGTGCTTATTTTGGAGTTTATCCAATTGATCTATGATATTTGGGTTTGTAAAACTAGGCTGAAAATCTCACAAGAACATTTCTCACAAAGTTCCAGCACTATTTCTGATCTTGGACAGAGTTTGGAAGCACTGAGAAGCAAAATGCTAAAAGTAAACAAGAAAAAAATTGGACCATAAAAAAGTTCAGTTTTAGTTTTGTTTAATTTTGGTGAGGGTTCAAGGAGTAGCCTAACCTGCTACAGGGCAGCTATGAGGCAGCTGTAATTTGGTTGATAAACCAAATGCTGCAGAGCTATTCTACTCTGTTCTATTCCTTATAGGTTTTTGTTTTGTTTTTTTACTATGCTTATCAACGTAGTATGTAAGTGCCTTCCAGTAGTGCTTTCAGCAAGGCGACTACATATCTGTCATGTGTTTGTTCTCTCATACACTCCCTAGAGGGTGAAGTGTGTGTTGAGGAATGTCTTGTTTTGGTAGGGTTTTTTGTATTATTATTATTTATTTATTTATTTATTAAATGTTCTTCTTGTTATATGTTTATATTAGAGAGGGCATTTGGAGAGGAATGTAGTGAGATTTGTGATTATTTTTAATTCCTAGAGGAATTACTCTACAATGTTGAATCAACCCTGGGGAAAGTTCTTTTTCTTTACACAGGTGAGTATTATTCTTATTTTTGAGAGTTCATCAAATCATAGAATTATAGAACGAAAAGAACCTTAAGGTCTTCTACTACAGTCCCCTGTACTCATGGCAGAACGGAGTCATTACTTAGTCTGTCCCTGACAAGTGTTTAACTAGTGGTACAGTTAGGAAGTTTTTCCTAATGTCCAATCTAATGTGACCTCGTGGTTAACAAGAACAATAGAACGATTTTTCTCCCTCCTCTTTGTAACAATCTTTTACACACTTGAAAACTTTTTTCATGTCCCTCTTCAGTCTTCTCTTCTCCAGACTAAACAAAATCCATTTTTTCAGTCTTCCTTTATAAGTAATATTTTATAGACCTTTAATTGTTTTTGTTGCTCTTCTCTGAACTTTCTCCAGTTTGTCCACATCTTTCCTGAAATGTGACACCCAGAACTAGACACAATACTTCAGATAAGACTAGACAATAAGGAGTAAAGTAAAAGAATTTTTTCTTGTGCCGTGTTTACATCACTCCTACTAATACATCCTAGAATGATGTCTGGTTTTGTTTGTTAGTTTGTTTTGTTTTTGCAACATTATTACATTGTAGACTCAACTTGCGGTCCACTCTGACCCCCAGTTCCTTTCCTGCAGTACTCATTCCTAGGAAGTAATTTCCTATTTTGTATGTATGCAACTGATTTTTTCCTTCCTAAGTGGAGTACTTTGCATTTGTCTTTATTGATTTCATCCTATTTACTTGAGACTAGTTATCCAGTTTGTCCAGATAGTTTTGAATTTTAATCTTGCTCCTCCAAAACTCTTGCAACTGTTCCCAACTTGGTATTGTCTACAAAAGTTATGTGTATTCTCTAAGCCATTATCTAAATCATTGACGATAATTTGGGCAGACCCAGACCCAGATCTGATATCTGAGGGACTTCATTTGATATGCCCTTCCAGCTTGACTGGGAACCACTCATAAGTACACTTTTGGAAACAGTTTTTCAAACAAATATGCTCCCATCCTATAGTAGCTTCATCTAAGGTCATATTTCTCCAGTTTATTTATGAGAAGGTCATGTTTATTAGACGTTCCCTTTTGCCATAGAAATAAAGATGTGGACCATGAAGATGAAGGTCTTAATCCAGGAACTTTATAATGAATCAGTTGTTCTCTCTCTCTCTCTCTCCCTAGTTTATTTTGTTATTTTTCTTAATATGGGCGTGATAAAAATGTATACTGACAAGTGCATACTTTGCTCATTGTAGGTGAGAAAACCAAACCAATTACTTTCCCAGCTCTTCCACAGACTTTTTATGCACCCGTGAGCAAGTCATTTTAGCTCTGTCCTTTAATTTCTTCATCTGTAAACATGGCTAAACATTGAGAATGGATCATTGATTGTCCATGAAGCATATGTTTGTGATCCAAGAAGAGCTATGTGATTATATTACATCCTCTTGCTTATTTCCAGCTCTAATAAAATACTCTTCCATTAAGACCATTGTTTTAGTTACTGCAGATGCTCATGAATGGAAAAGAATGTGGTCTCAAGACAATCTGCATGCTAAAACATCATCCAAACAGAAAAAAATTGAGAACATTTGAGATAAATAATAGCTTACCTCAGAGGATTTTGGTGGGGCCAAATGTATTAAAGATTGTAAAGCACTTTGAGCTCTCTAGAGGCAAACGGAAAGTATTGTCATTATTCCTATTTGAGTTCCTCCATAAATGTTTTTAAAAGCACTGCAGTTTTCTACATACTCTGTATTGAAATCACTATTTATTTTATTTTTGATGCTTTAGTGAAATAGCAAAAAATACTTCATCTTCATAACTATAATTTTGCTCCAATTTTTTCCAATGAAAATGCATTCCATTTTGCAAAGACACCATTTGAGCACACAGTGCATGTGAAGACAAAGTCAAAGGTTACATTTCAGTTAGTTGCAGCCTATTTTCATGGGCTGCATCTTACATGATTAGCAGTGTCTGGCTGCAGTTCGGAGACACTGGAGAGAAAGAGAGGTCAGGTGGGTGTCTTGGGAAAAAATCAGACAAATACTATAAAATATGTGCAGTTAAGTGAGGAAATCAGCATCTGCTAGTTCTTTGTTTTCTTTCTTGCTTTTGGAATTGGAGGAAATATTATGAGCACATTGTTTTCATTTTTATTATAATTCTGAATGGAGAGACTTAGGAGGATGAAGATGGAAGCTTAGGGAATATGAGTATGAAGCTACTAGTGACAACAATCTCTATAACAACTTAGTGATTACTGTACCCACAAGGCGGATTAACTAGTTGAGAAAGAAAAGGTACCAGCCTTTCAATTTTACCTGCACCAGATACAAATTTCCCCCAAGAAGAGTCTTTAGGTTTCAAAAAAAGGAAGTATGTACAGGAGTTATACGAATTGATACATTCATCAGTGTCAGCTGTATTAGGCTTGTGATTTCGCCTTCTTCTGCTAATAACAAAAAGTAAAGGCAGCAGCAACCAACTCTCATGTCACCTTGACATAATCCTTTGTTTCTTTTCAACATAAGTAGCTGATACCTGTATTCTGAAGGGGTGTCTCTATGAAGCTATTACCTACTTTTCCAGAATATCGGCTGTTATATATTTTTTAAAGTAATTCGCTAGTTGTTGTCATTGTATAGAAGCCTTAAAAAATGGGAAACTAATGTAACCAGTGCAGAATGTCCACATGAGTCTGCAGAGAGCCAGGAACAAAAGCAATGAGAGTTTCAAACTGCTCCATTTCTCTCATTGAGGTATTAACTCAGATGACTAGTGATGCTGATTTAAGTTTAACGTTAACCATTTAACTCCTTTATGTAAGAGGATGATCACAGATCTGTACAGTTTCCTGTGAGTGACATCTAATATTGGGGACCCAGATGAGTTGCATTGGGAACTAATACCACCACTTTTATTTGTATCTTTAGTCTCAGAGCCAAGCCCAGTGAGAATAGGGGAGCCCTGGGGTATATTTAAGCTTCACCAAATGAAAGCCAAGCAAAGCTCTGATTTGTTTAACATCTCCTATGAGTGGCATCTCATTTGATGACTGACATGGGCAAAGCTTGGAAGAATACTACTACCTCTCTACTCCCTCAGTTCTAACCCTTGCTTTCTATCAAGACAGCTGAAGAAACTGTACATTGATTTGGGACATTTTAAGTTAAATGTGTAGAATAGCAGGAGCCATCTTCAGTCTATACATGTAAAATAACCACAAGCCAACAAAGAAGAATTTGTTGATTCCTTGTAGCTGGTGTATTGTTTTATTTATATGTGAGCACATTTAAGCTCAAAGCTATCCTCTCCACTGATGTCTGAATCTTGAGAAAAGCCACAGTTCTCTTTCCTCTTCAGACATGGCTGCTTTGCTTCCCGCCAGTTCAGCCATAGCTGATGAGGTGTCGGTAGATCTCGCTAGGCTTTCCTGTTACTACAGCCATTCTGAGTCTTTAAAAATGCCTTCCATAACTTTTAACTAATATTATGATTATAGTTAGAGCCAATAGTCTCTTAAACTAGTAGAAACTTTTCACTTTACAGGAGTGTGGTGAGAATAATTAAATTAATGAAAAAATATTTTGTTAGCATCAGATGGATGCTACTATATATGTGTATTAATAGTGTTACATCTGCTTACTTGATATATCTTTCACAATTTTCTTGATGTTTATATGAAAGCTAAGACATTCCCTTTGATATTTGTAATACCTGTTGTTGTGGGAGGGGAAGGCACAATATTAATTTGAGAAATTTGTGTGTGACTTTGGACATCACAGATATACTGTACATTTGGACTTACTAAGTGGGAACTTTCTAGTTTCCCTTCACCCTTCCCTTCTGTTGTGTCTACAGTTCAAATGGGAATTTATCCATAGCAAGCAGAAAAGAGTCAGGGTGAACAGGATCAGACACTAGTAATGTTTTCCTTTTGAAGGTACTTGCTGTTCTATTAAATGCCTGTTCAGGAAAACACAGCTTTAAGCTTAAGTCCTTTTGACTTCAATAAGATCTAAATATGTTTATGTGCTGTCTGGATAGGTGGCCTTATTATCAAATAGATTGTTGAAAATAATACTATACAATATAACCCTTCTGCCAGGCCGAGTTAATAGCAGCAAGGGCCGGGTTCAGGATCTAGGGGTCTCCTCCCAACAAGGTAATACAACACCAGCTCGAGCCCCTATCCAGTGACCTGGGAAATCTTACATATACCTCTGGGTGCCTCAAAGAGGCAGTTCTTCCCCTCTCGCAAGCACAGAGCCTCAGTATAGCAGCAAACCTTTAACAACGAGGTAACCGACATCAGCATTAACTTGGAAAAACACCACAACTCAGATACATAGAACAAACATGAGCAAAGACCCTTCCCCCAGCCATGAATCCCCCCAAAGTCCCAAAAGTCCAAAACCCCAGGGCTGTGTCTAGACTGGCAAGTTTTTCTGGAAAATCAGCCGCTTTTCCGGAAAAACTTGCCAGCTGTCTACACTGGCCGCTTGAATTTCCGGAAAAGCACTGTCGATCTCATGTAAAATCATCAGTGCTTTTCCAGAAAAACTATGCTGCTCCCTTTCGAGCAAAAGTCTTTTTCCAAAAGACTTTTGCGCAAAAGGGCCAGTGTAGACAGCACAGTACTGTTTTCCACAAAAAAGCCCCGATCGCGAAAATGACGATCAGGGCTTTTTTGTGGAAAAGCGCGTCTAGATTGGCCACGGACGCTTTTCCACAAAAAGTGCTTTTCCAGAAAAGTGTCCTGCCAATCTAGACGCGCTTTTCCGAAAATGCTTTTAACGGAAAACTTTTCCGTTAAAAGCATTTCCGGAAAATCATGCCAGTGTAGACGTAGCCCAAAATTCTCTGCCCCGGGTCAGTGCCGCCCCAGGGTTCAAAAGTTCACCCAGCAGGGTTTTACCATCCCAACCTGGAGGGGCGGGGACTGATACACCTTACGTGGTCCGCCGATGGCTCCACCTCTCCGTAGGGTTCTGCCACCGCCGTCAATGTGAGTCACTCCGCCACACTCTACCTGTCATCCAGTGAGCCGCCTCAGCTGTCCCACAAACTGTCCGGCTCCGCCAGCTGTCTTGGTCCATGCCCCTGGCCGCCAGCTGGTTGCTCCTGCTGCTCCACTGGCTGTCTGCTGCCGCTCCTACTGGCCACAGGTCATACCCGCCAGCCGCTCTGCTGTCCGCCTGCACCTGCAGGTTGTCCCCACCAGCTGCTCTGCTGTCCGCCTGCACCCGCCGGTCATCCCCGCAAACCCCTCTGCTGTGCACCTGCGCTTGCTGGTTGTCCCTGCAAGCTGCTCTGCTAGTAGCTCAGCAGCATAGCACCAGGCTCCCCACAGCAATAGTGATTTCAGCTCTTCCACAGCATAGCACCAGACTCCCCACAGCACACAGTGATTTCAGCTCTTCAGCAAGTCCAGCTTATAATAGAGGAGCCTTAGTACTAGTGCTCCATTAGCCCACAGAGAAGTCAACACTGCAGCTCACAACTAGACTCCAAATGGAATCTAAATTAGTTCTGATATTCCACAGTAGGGAAGGGGGAGGTACAATCAGTGTTGCACAGGCCATCAGACAGGGTCCCACCACCAGGTACAAGGACCTGTCCTCAACCTGTCTCAATTTGACTGGGTTTGGAACCGATGCCCCTTGTCTAGTGAGTGCTACTTAGTTTATGGCGAATCCCTCTGTCATAAACACTTCCACCATTCCATTGTCCTTGATTCACCTAATCAGGGTAACAACACTTTTATCCCCCCTGCCTCAATAACAGAGAGACTTAGGATCCCACATTGGCCAAAGTGACCATTTAGGCTGCTGTGAGCACATACTAGATGGGGTGGGTGTGTCTATGCAAATTGGGATCAGCCCCTGAAGTCTCTTTGCACCACTCGCCACAGTTCACCACCAGATGTCAGGGTAGAGCTTACCCTGAGCCCACTTACATCGTGTGAAGAATAATAAGCTAAAAGCAGAATATGAAGCACAGAAGTTTGTATAGAAGCATCCTACAGATCTGGAGTTGTTTGAACCTCATGTCAAAAATCTTTCACAGGTGTTTATAAGTATGTGTAACCTTTGCAGCAGACCTTTAGGCAGAGGAGGAAGTCACAGAAATGGACAAGTTTACAAAATGGCACATGAGAATCCCAGCTCTGGCCTCATTAATGATATCCTGGTGGGGAAAAAATGAATTCTAGATCTGATTTGTGAGTCTAAATTGGAGTGAACCAAGACATGGTGTGAGCTTCATAAACCATTCATGTTACCTGTGCTTTTTACACCTAAATGTACTAAACTCAGGCACTCTGCTTTCAGGCAAAATGATGTCAACGAGGGGAAGCAATGGGTTCAGAAGGTATAAAATGCCCATGATCTTAACAAATGAAAGCACACTGCCATCTGGAATCCATTGGGTTTTGTCTTTTGTTTTGTCGTCTTTAGTATGATTTCAAGTATCAGAGGGGTAGCCATGTTATTCTGGATCTGCAAAAGCAACGAGGAGTCCTGTGGCACCTTATAGACTAACAGATTTATTGGAGCATAAGCTTTTGTGGGCAAAGACCCATTTCATCGGACCAAAGTGGGTCTTTGCCCATGAAAGCTTATGCTCCAATACATCTGTTAGTCTATAAGGTGCCACAGGACTCCTTGCCAATTTAGTATGGTTGTTATTTAGACTGCATTAATATTAGTATTCTCTATGTGCATATTCACTCCTAAGAACCTGATATCATCAATATGAGCAAGCACCCCTAGGACACAATGATACTAATCATATAACATATGGTCATGAATTGTGATATAGCTGTAGGCTATATGAATGGTAGTAAGGAATTACCAACTTGTACTATTTTATTCCATAGGGAAGAGTGGTGGATTTTTATTTTATTTTATTTTATTTTATTTTATTTTATTTTATTTTATTTTATTTTATTTTATTTTGTGTATGTATGTATTTATTTTTGTTACTTAATCAGCCTTATGTCCCATGGTTGTTAGAGAGGGAAATTTCATAGAAAACACTTTATGAAACTTCATAGTAAACTCCAAAGAAAATCAATTGTGGTGAAAGTAGCTTTTAGATTAAAGGGTTGGTACAGTGAAAGTTTACAGGCTAAGGCTAAATCTCATGCTTTCTTAGCTTCTTAATATACAGGCCCTATCCTTTATCAATATACTCAAAGCTTAGTCATTGTTTCGACTGGAAGTATCATGGACCGCACAAGAGGCAATACTTTCAAAAGTGACTACTCACTGTGGATGCTGAATGCCCAACTTGAGACATCCAGGACCATTGGGTTCTTTGGAAATTATTGGGAAATGAGTGTGCTCAGCATCCTATGCGAGCTGCCCTGTAAGTTTCAGGATGGAGCCCAAGAAGAGCGTCTTATGGAATTGCAAGCCTGCATCCAAGTCATTATAGCTCAGTTTCTAAAAGGAGTTTAGGTGGCTATTTTCCAGTAGCACTGGGTGCTGTAATAGGTATCTGGACAGATTGGTTGAAATTCACAATTCTGAGTTTCCCAGTGCATTCATATACTTTAATTCATGATGATTAATATGAAGAACTGTACCCTAAATAATGCTGAGAATATTTAAATATACCAAATGAATTATATGGATGTAAATGCAGTACCCAAATCTGCCACAAGGAGTAAGTGATTATTCTATGTGTATGAAGATGACAGAATTGAGCCCTTTGGGGTCATGACCTTTAACCTGATTTAGATTTGTGTATCTACTTTTGTATTGCTGGTTTCTTTTTATGAAAACACATAGGCTGTAGTACTATCATTACTAACAGCTGCACATAATATATGATTGTAAGAATTCCTAATCCAAAATATAGATACAGCATTTAGGGAAAAAATATTACTCTGTTATTGGTAAACCAATCCTAACCACTATGAGATTTTTAAAAACCAGAACACTTCTAAAACTGTTTTACAAGTGCACATGGTGAAACTAAAACAAAGATCACTGTTTGTGAATGAAATAGAAATTAGTGCTTTTCTGTGTTCACCTGTGAGTTTTTCTTTAAAGCCAGTGATTGTATTTGAAACCTGCAATTCTCAACAAAAAGAGAAAAGTTCAGTGCTGATTGCTGGATATTTGGACCTCCCAGTGCAAACATTAACTGGCTGAGAGGCACTCTGGAATGTAATGAAGGAAACAATACTGGGAAAGGAGCCAAAAGCAGAAACACTGGCGCCTGGAACCTAGGGATTTGCCTCCTAGTAATAGGAGCTGAACGAGGCCCAACACTTCTGTTAGGCTGGAAATGACATACTGTGATCCTTGACTTAGCCAAAGGGATTTTAAATGGAGGAAAGAGCTAGCAAGACAAAATCTCCTGCACTTTTCACAGTGTTTTCTAAAACAAGCAAAGGAAATAAAGAGAAAAGGCTGAAGTCTATTACATTTGATCCAGTTAAGGCAAGAGTGGAAGCTTTTTAACTGCTGTTATTATTTTTTGTACTTTCTCATCATGTCACACCACCCAGAAAGCACAGACATAAAGCAGAAACTTGAAACTGCTTTCATTCAAGAAGAAGGGCACCCCAACATTGCTTTATTGACAGGAGGTCTGAAAAAACTGACAGCTGCAGAAATTGTACAGTTGAAGTTCAATTCCCAGGAGCAGGAACAATATACCGATGGTATTAATTCCGTTTGGAATTGTTAGAATAAGAAAAGGTTATGGGCTGAGGAAGGGACCTGATATTTTTTTTCTTGCAACAAAGGCGAACCTTCCTTCTTCCCTTGTGTCCTTGGACTGTCATCTCCAACCTTTTGAAACTGTATCTGATTATCCATGTGGCAATTAATCATAATTAAGCAGGCTTGAGATTTGGAAAGGTACAAAGAAGGTGGCTATAGATCTGGCTTTTGTCCTGAGTAACCTCTTTTTTTCTTTTTGGCTGCTGAACCTCTTGTTTGAGCCATAAGTGAGAAATTAAAAAAAGATAGAGAGTGAAACAAATACCCTCTCTCTTCCTCTCTCTGTCTTTCTCTCTCTCTCTCTCTCTCTCTCATACACACACACACACTTTTTTTAAATCATAGCCATAAATGTCCTAGTTATTCCTTTCTCTCTGTTTTTTTGGACATTATCGCCCCTGCTAAGTTCCAGCAAACTTGGAATCAGTTAGTTTCCAAGAGGAAGCTAGGTAACAAATTACCTTTCTAATGCCAAGTGATTTGGATCCATTCTTACAAACCAGATTTTTTCAATTTATTACAGGAAAACATTCAATCATTATATGCTGGCACTCTATCCGGGGCACATGGAATACTATTCTACCCATTCCACCCACACGGAGCTTTTTAAAGGCTTAGTAAGCCCAGAATGTCTTCTTATTAAATGTTTTATATATTTATAATTAAAATACTGAGCTGGCATTAGAATCATTTTAACAGATGTAACCTGACACAAGGCTTTCTCTACCCAGGGTCAGGCTAGAAAACAATGGGTTCTTTAACTCCTGCATTCTGCTCAGATTTCTGTTTGCACATGGGTCCAATTTGTCCCATTTATGATTAGGTTTAAGTAAGCTGATGTGCTATTTATTTAGGAGAATTGCCATTTCAGACTATTACCATATTTCCCTACAATATACATTACAGTGTGGTCTATGGCTGCACTGTCCATTATTGGGTTATTACAGAACAAACTATGGTCCCAATTCACCAAAACAACAACTAATTTGAGGTAGGCATTCAGTGATTTATTATGGAGCTTTACTTTGGCATTAAGGTACATGTAAGCAAATCATAACAAATAAACAAACAAAAAAGTCTAACGGCTTACAGGGCCATGAGAAAGGGGCTTACAAATCTATGTAATTAATTCAAACTTCAAATATGAAGACTACCCAGAGAAACCTGAAGGGGCAGGTTGTGCCACCATTATTCACTAATTTCAAAGGGACTCCCATGGGACTTCTGCTCAACATGAGTAAGGATGGTAGTATCAGGCTCATAGAAGAACCTCATCAGTGAACAACCACTCCTTCATTCCAGAAAATCCAGATACTTAATTTTTCTTTGTTACTAATAAAATATCCTCACTTCATCTTTATCATAGCACTGAACTGGAAGTGGGTGTAATTTATAAAGAATGGTTTAAAATATATGGCTGTTTCCTTGCACTCCTCCTTGCCTGACACAAATTTCTACCCCTCATTTAGTTGAACAAATTTACTGAAAACCTAAGTACAGTTTAATAGCTCTCCAGCTCCCCCCAGCTGTGGAATTCTATTCTGATCCTTTGCATTCAAAGCAACTCACATATCATAAAGTCCCATATACTTTCTAGCTACGCCCCTCCCCCCCTCATTCCCTTTGCTCACCCCAGCTGACTGCTTTAGTGCATGATGAATGGGCAAAGGGCAGCTAAAGTTTATGAGTTTAGAAAGACTTTGACACTGAAGTTTGAAATTCATTTAAGAAGTTACTGAAACCCTTGAATGCATCTGTATATTTGATTGCTGAGTGTTTTATTTTGTTTTATTTCTCATAGCTAGAAACACATGATCGACAGCTGGAATTCACATAATAATAATTTAATAACCACAATTCTGATGCATTCCAAAGGGTACTATGAAATGGTGGCAAAGGAGAAACAGCCATATCACAAATGCTGTCTTTCTGGAACATGCAGGCTCCTATTTTCTCATATGTACTTAAATAACCAGTCACTCTTCCTTCAGTTTAGGCATTGGTGATAGGGGATGCTATCAGAATACAAATAATCTTTTTTTAAAAAGTCTTTAAATTGGTCTGTTAGTAACCAATTCCACTGAGATTCCACTGAGATAAAAATGCATTTGCAGATTGAGTATAGCTTATTCCAAGTTTTCATCTTGTTTTATGCTCATTTGCGTGCAAAAAGTGCTGTTTGGCTGAGTGTTCTAGAACATACTGGCCTTATGAACCAGAATGTTGACCATGGCATGCTCATGCAGTGTTTCTGGAAACCTACCTGGTATTAACAGGAATGGCATGTGAGTTGAGATGTCAAATGTCCTGCACATGTGTATAAGAAACCTAGGTAGCCTTAGTTCAGTGGACAGCATGTAAGTGATAATGAGAGTTTTTATGGAAACAGGAGTGTTGAGGATAAAAAGGCTATATAGGAACTGGTGCATAAGGAAGCATAAAACAAGAGGTACAAAAGAAGGTAGCTGTCAAGAATTGGGATCTTCAGCAAAGTCCACTACCTGTCCACTTCAGCAAAGTCCATCAATGTCTGGTTGCTTGGGAGGGTCAGCAAACCAGCTCTTAAGCCCAGTAACAGCAACAGTTCAGTGACTCTATGATGTATTTCCTCACAGCTGTTCGTGTGCTTGCTTGTTCCCAGCTTGGCTCTGCTGCAGCCCTGATTTGGGACATTGGATTTTTCAACCCTATGATGCATTTTAATCACATCTGCCATTAGAAGGCCATGTGGGATATTCAGCAGGATAGGAAAGAACAGGAAGCACTACGCACAACACACAGCCATCACTCTAATGCCTTCCAAACACCACCTAATTTTACTGCATACCAAAATCTGGCTGCTGAAGAACATCACCATGTGGACCAAGGTCATACACATGAAAAGACCTAAAAGCATCCCAACTGCTTCTGCTAGTAAACGCCCTTTACTGCACACTACACAACCATCACCCTAGCAGGTTGCTAGGAAGAAAATCAGCTTCAGAGTTGAATGTGCTACATAGTGGACACCAGTCACTGCACTTCACAGGTGACACATACAGTATGTTAAGTTAAAAGTTATCAAGAACAACCTCATTCCTAGTGGAACTCAAACTCACAAAGCACACCCCTGGCCTACCGGTAGTTTGCACAATGGTCTATGCCGCCATCATAACCATGGCGTGCCATGGGCTATCTTAGATTTCTCTGCCATTTCTGCTGCTTTTGCAGGTGCTCCCTATTATTTCTTACGGTATTTGGTATGCACTTTCTGTAGCCAGTGTCCATCTGCTACACATGAGTATATCACATTATCTTGACTGTCTTGGCCACAAGCCATTCAGCTAGCAAGTCACTGCTATGCCTGGTTCAATTCACACTTATACCACCATGTGTTCCCAGCTTGACAGCATCCCTTTAATAAATTATATGGGGAGCCAAATGGGTAAGGGAATGAACTCATAGTTGGAGTGCATGAGACACAAACTCCTTTTCATAGAGAATCCCATTGTATTTGACATATCTCCTCCCTAGCTGCCCCAAACCCACAGATCTTAGGCAACCCACAATGAGCACAGCTGGTTTCCCTTCTGTTACAACACAGTTCCTGATGAGATACTACACTGATTTTGCCAGTTCCTGCCCAGAAGACCCACCTCAGAGGCAAGGGGATTCCCTCTATGGAGTGTAAGTGATTGCTGGTTGAATCAGCAGTCCATTCAGTCCCCTAAAGAGTATGCTTTGTAAAGCAGCAGCTCCCCACCTCTGTTTTTCAACAGCCAGAGAGTCCCTTGCCCAGTTGGCAGCTTCCCTAATGCCAACCACTGCATCTCACCCTTCTGTAGGTTAGAAGCCAATTTGCTGCATTTTGCTACATACCAAACTATGTTGCAATAGGTAGCATGTGATGCGGCCCAATGACAGAGGTAATTATGATTTGGAATGATAGCTGAAAATCAAAAGAGATTCTAGTCCTGTGTTTAGAAGACTATATTTCAGGGGGAGTTAATAACAAGGTTTGGTAATTGTGCTCATGTTTAATGTACATTTTAAGGTGAACAGTAGACAGACCTCTCCAGCAAAACATCTCAGCCTGTGATCTTGTCAGATTTCATAAATTAAGCAGGTTGAGCTTAAGTACTTCAGTGTGAAACTTTCAAGAATACCATTTGTTCATTAGGACAAGGGTACTAATGATTCACTTAGGGTACATCTACACAGCAACATTATTTTAAAATAACTAGCGTTATTTTGAAATAACTTAGTCCATGTCTACATAGCAGGCAGTTATTTCAAAATAATGTCAAAATACTGTCGACCTGGAGGATTCCTTACTCTAACTCCTGTAACCCTCATTGTATGAGGCATAAGGGAATTCGGAGGAAAAGTGCTCTATTTCAAAATAAGTGCTATGTAGATTCTCCCAATCTTGAAATAAGCTATTTTGAAATAAGATACGCAATTGACATAGCTCCATTTGTGTAGCTTATTTTGAGTGAAGCCCTGCTGTGTAGACACACCTTTAGTGTCATTATTCCTTTTGAATCAGTAATGAACAAATGCATTTGTGAGTATACTGCTGTTGATATTAGTCTTGAGAAGAGATATAAAACCAAGGACCTCTTGGTGCCTCAGTCTAAAGTCCAGCTTGAGTGATTCTTCTGAGTCAGTCATTGGAGTCAATGGATTAGTAAAAATTTGCACCAGTGTTGCTGAAAGCAGAATTAGATCCATTGTCATTAAAAAATTCCATTGCATTTTTCCATGAGTGTGAGGGATTAATGCTGGTGTGTTGGTCCAATTCAGGTTTATTTTTTACATCCACCTATACAAACTCTCACATAATATTGAAAGGAAAAGTTATGCTTTACTTTTGCTTCTAGATATTATTTTATAATGTGGTGAAGAATAACAGCTATTTTCCACAATAAAATTTGAATGGCAAATGCATAAACTCTACATAGCACTTTGGATAGCTGATAAATTGAGGAGCAGTTACATTATTGTCATATTACTGCTGCATACTGGAGCATTTTTTCAATATTCACTAAGAATAAAGAATGGCATTTACTGAAACTCTGACATCTAAGAACCTAATCTCATGCACCAATATACAATTGTTGTCCAGATAACTGCTTATTCTTGACTTATAGGAAGGTTGTTTTGGCTAGCACCTCTGGAGGCAAAGTGTTCCAGATGCCGACTGTCCTGTGACAAACCCCTCTCCAGAGATTTGCCATGTGTAATTCAATCACTGGGAAGAGAAAGTGGACTCAGCAATATCTTTATAAAATACTTGGCATTAGAACGAAGGACTGAATCAAGACATTCAGAAATCGATTTGTACTCCGTACAGATGTATGCGAGTAAAAGCAAGTTTATGTATAGTACATCACTTACCTCTCTCTAAAATGCCACGCATTTGTGCTATGTGAAATGCTTTGAGAATTTGAACAGACTCACCACATTAGGTAGCATGAATATGGAAACCTTTTTGGTCGTTCAGTCTACTGTAGATCTCAGAGCTTGGCCTAATACTGAATGCCTAATTGTCTCCTGTAGTTCTTCGGCCTCATTCTTGTCACTATATCTGGAGCTGGAGCTTAGAAATGCCTGCATCCACATTAGTTTAGGATTCCTTCCAGGTCATTTAGAATTCAAGCTTGGAATTTGATCCAGACAGTGAGCCACATAATGTAAAGTGAGGAGAATTTGGGAAAAGCTGCTTGGCAAGCTGACTCGCATCTCTCCCTCGGTTTAAAAAAACATCGTATTTATATATGAAAGAATCCTAAATTCACCAAGCTTTTGAAAACATCATATTTATGTATAAAAGAATCCTAAATGCACTCAAGCTTCACATGAGTTTTAATTAAAGTAAATGAAGAATTTTAAACTAAAGATGAAAAAATTAGGGCAGCAAGAGAAAAAGCATGTTACTTTCTAAATTATGCTATGGACTTTTTCTCTGATGGATTCCCCCTGCCAGTCCACCCTGAGTATAGCAACTGCCATGTGATGTGTTCTGCAGATGGTTCAGAAGTGGCACAGACAGAGCCCTACATAGCTGGCACACAGATATTTGAGTTCACACTTGCCAGCCTGACTAATGTTCAGGAAGATCACATACAGTTGCTGTGTGTGAAAAGGAAGGAAAGAAGTCCACTGGCACTAGTAATCCTTCACAACAGGCTCATAGCATCGGCCAAAGAGACTATACTCATTTCATGTTCCTTTTTCAACATGGCAGCAGGCTCACTGCCTCCCAGGATATTAGCGAGACAAGGTGGGTGAGGCAATATTTTTTATTGGACCAACTTCTTTTGGTCCAATAAAAGATATTATCTCACACACCTTGTCTCTCAGGACAACATTGTGTTTTATGATCCCTAGTAAATTTTATCAATTTAATTTTGTCTGTGTAGTGTTTCTTACAACAGGGAAGACACAGGACTCAACAGTAGACAGCATTAAAGAGACTCTTTATATAGGCTGTTAGGTGTGCCCAGATCTTGCAGTTTCCTGTCTCCTTAGCTTATTGAGGGCCTTATCCAGAAAGATCCTGGAACTCAATGATAGTGTATCTTGCTATATCAGGTCTGAGGAACGCAGCTTGTAATACGTAGTATAACAAAAGCTATTTCTAAGTGCTGTCCCATTCCTGACTACACTATAGATCAGCTTCTTTTCTTTTATTAGTTACCCTTTCCATGTTGGTATACCTGATGGGTTTGTTTGTTGGGGGTGTTTTTTGTTCATTTGCATTGGTTGGTTTCTTTCTCTGGGGAGGGATTTTAAATTATGTCTAAGGTCTGGGGTGAGAACTGTGTTCATTGTGTTAAATCATGACTTTTGCCTGCAGCTTTCCCTGAGTGAGGTGGACAGACATTTTCTTACCTGCTTGAAATGGGACCGCTATTTCGTCTGAAGAACTTGAGTGCAGAGGATTGGTCTAATTACCTGATGGCTGAATCTGGATGACTTGCACATTGAGGCTATGTCTAGACTGCAAGCCTCTTTCGAAAGAGCCTCTTTCGAAAGAGCGCGTCTAGACTACACTACGCGGATCAGAAAATCGATCCGCTTTTTCGAAAAAGAGCATCCTGACTGCTGGATGCTCTTTCGAAATTAAAAGCCACCCGGAACCGCTTCTGCCAGGGCATGGGGGCAGCATTTCCTTCCAGGTGCTGCTGCCTGCCTGCCCTTTGCAGAGACGCAGCGTGGTTAAAGGGACACTCCTGAACACCCATTGCTCTGCTTCTGCAGCTGCCTTTGCTGTCCCTCTAGGAGGTAAGCAAGGCATTGCAGTGCTGGTTTGGAGTGCTCAGCTTCCTGGGACACAGCAGCTTTTTTCTGTGGAGGTTTTTCTGTTTGAGACCCATTTTTTTGGCATGGAGCCAGAGCTGCCCCTGGGCAGGCGATGGCCCCACACCATCATACTGCAACTGTTGCTGCATCTGCATGACACAGTCACGAGGCTACTTCCCCATCTGGACCCAGACCAGAGGTACGAAGGGATCGTCCGTCAAGCAGCCACACTGCCCTTGCCTCCAAACTTCTTTGTGGACAGGCGTGTTTGGAGGCTTGACACCAGCTCTGATTGGTGGGACCGGCTCGTGATGGAGATCTGGGATGACCAAGAGTGGCTACGCAACTTCCGGATGTGAAAGACCACTTTCTAGGAGCTGTGTACCTGGCTTGCCCCTGCTCTGCAACGGTAAGACACCCACCTGCGGCCCGCCATCCCCCTGGAAAAGAAGGTCGCCATTGCCCTCTGGAAGCTGGCAACCCCCGACAGCTACCGCTCCGTGGGACACCAATTTGGAGTGGGCAGGTCTACTGTTGGATCCATCCTGATGGAGGTAAGTCATTGTCTGGGGACAGTCACAGTTTGGGGTTGGGGGAAGGGAGACTGTCAGGAAGGGCCAAGTGGAGTGGGAGTGGGAGGGAGCTCCTCCACTCACCCTGAATTGTTGGGGGGGGGGGTTCTGAGGAGGGGATTCCCGGGGTGTTTGAGAGGGAAGGTGGGTGGTGGGTTCTACTCCTAAGAGATAAGGCACCCCTTCTAACATTTTGTTGTCTGTCTCATTCTGCAGGTGGTGAGGGCCATCAATTCGGAGCTGCTCAACAGGCTCATCTGTCTACAAGATCTGGACAGCATCATGGCCGGCTTTGCTGCCCTTGGCTTCCCGAATTGTGGAGGAGCGCTCGATGGGACACACATTCCAATCTGTGCACCGCCCCATCGAGCAGCCCAATTCATTAACAGAAAGGGCTACTTTTCTATGGTCCTCCAGGCCCTGGTCGACCATCGTGGCCAGTTTTCTGACATTTGTGTTGGGTGGTCAGGGCGGGCACATGATGCCCGCATCTTCAGGAACTCGTACCTCTACCGGAGGCTTCAGGCAGGAACATTTTTCCCGCATCACGAGTTTGCGGTTGGGGATGTGCACATGCCGGTGTGCATAGTGGCTGATGCCGCCTACCCCCTGATGCCGTGGCTGATGAAGCCCTACACCGGCCACCTGGATGCGAGCAAGGAGCAGTTTAATGCTCACCTTAACCGGGCTCGCAACCAGGTGGAATGTGCGTTTGGACATTTAAAAGGCAGATTCCGGTGCTTGCTCACACGCCTAGACATGGGGGAGAGCAACATCCCTGAGGTGGTGGCTGTGTGTTGCGTTCTCCATAACCTGGTGGAGAGGAAAGGGGAGGCCTTCCTACCAGGGTGGGGTAGAGGTGCTGATGGCCAGGAGAGGCACTTTGCCCAGCCCCGGACAGCTGCCATCCGCCAGGCTCACCGGTCTGCTGTTGGCATACGGGAGGCCCTACGGGAGCAATTCTCAAGTGGAGGCCACTGACTCTACTGAGGGGCTTCTGCCTGGGGACTGGGCCCTGGCCCAATAGAAGCTTCCCTCCACAACCCATCTCCTGACCCTGTTTGGACAAATCATTAACACCAGAGTTTGTCTCAAAATAATATGTTCTGTTTAATTTTTTTAAATATCTCTCAAAAAATAGTATAACTGTTGCAAACATAAAAAAGCTTTTGTTCATTTTTGATGTTGACAAAACTATGTACAATAAACATCTTGTTGAACCCTTTCTTTGTGATTTAACTGGGTGATGGGGGTGCTTGAAACCTGGAGGGGGGGAAGGGGACTTGAAACCTGGAGGGGGGGAAGGGGACTTGAAACCTGGAGGGGGGGAAGGGGATCAGGTTGCACGGTGCTTGCCTGATTTCCCTCTCCTGCCTGGGCCTCGTGTTCGGGGTGCACCATGGCCACGGGATTGGGTGGTGCACCTGTCGGTTGGCTGGCTGGGGTGCTCTTGGGATGTGGAGGCCTGGGGGAGAGGAGGGCCAGGGAGAGAGAGGGGCTGGGGAACTGGGGGGGCTGGGGGAGAGGGAGGTCCAAGGGGGGAAAGGGATGCTGTTGTGGAAGGGGGGTTTGGTGGGGCGGAGTCATGGGGTGCTGGAGGAGCAGGACCAGGCACAGGAGCAGGCAAGCTGCAGACCTCCCTGAGAGTGGCAGTCAGGGACGTGCGCTGCTGGACCAGCTCCTCCATCAGCCGGTCACGCCACCGATCCTCTGCCTCCACCCTCTCTCTCAGGATGGAGTTGAGCTCCTGCACGGCCTCCACGTGCTGCCTCAGGATGTCCGCATAGACACGCCTGTGTCTGCGGCTCCCATGTCCCCGAGATGGAGATGGAGGTGGGGCTGGGGTGCTGCGGCCCTCTTGCACGGCTGGTCCGGCTGTGGAGGAAAAGAAGAAGACACAATCAGTCCTAAAAAACTGGACTCTGTAGCACTTAAAATACTAACAGGATGGTTTATTAGGGGATGAGCTTTCGTGGGCCAGACCCACTTCCTCAGATCAGAGTAACACGGCTACATTTCTATCACAATCAGTCATGTGTGCAACAGCTGTCCAAAAGGGCATGCCCTCTCCTTGAGACAGGGGAATCAGACATTCTGAAGGTAACACTGTGTGTGACCTGGGCATCAGCCTGAGCATGACAGGTTTCCCTTGTGCATCACCCACTGTGCACCCACCTACCTCCCCCTCCCCCGGGTGTTACACAACCTCACTGCACTCACCTGCTGCTTCCTCTCCTGCGCCAGATGACACCTGGGAGGCCTCTGGGGTCTGGGTGACTGGCTCCAGGGTGAGGGTCGCCGTCTCCTCACTGTCCTCCTCCTCTGGCACCATGTCCCCGTCTCCAGACTGCTCTGGGTCCTGATCTGGAGCGTCCACCACAGGGTCTGCCAATCCTGACTGGACAAAACACCGTGGTGTGCGTGCTTCACCACTGCCACCCAGGATCTGGTCCAGCTCGCTGTAATAAGGGCAGTAGTAGGGGGCTGCACCAGAACGGGAGCTCTCCTCCCTGGCCTTGACGTACCCTTGCCGCAGCTCTTTCACTTTGGAGCGCACCTGGTCCTGGGTGCGGGGGTAGTGTCCCTTCTGGGCCAGGGCCTCTGCCATGCGGCCATAAATGTCGGCATTTCGCCACTGGCTTTTGAGGGCTTGTAAGGCCTCCTCCTCTCCCCAGAGCTCCAGAAGGGTCTTGAGCTCTGGCCCAGACCAGGATGGTGCCCGGCGTTTGGAGCCCCTGGCTGGGTCCCCAGAAGGCTCTCTGGAAGGGCCAGGAGGGTCTTGGGGCTGGGACATGCTGCACCAAAGTAGCCGTGTGCTCTGGCTCCTTTGCTGCAACAAGTGGCTGTGAGGGTGCCTGTCCCTTTAAGAAATGGCTGCAGACAGGAACCACAGACATGCAACCCATGCCCCAGATTGTCCACCAGGGCTTCTTCCTGGAGGCCAATATTTTCGAAAAAATGGCCTCCCCCCGTCCACACACACTTATTTTCGACGGATCTCCGTCGAAAAAGGCGTTCTTCCTCATGGAATGAGGTTTACCGCCGTCGAAAGAAAAGCTGCATTCTTTCGATTTAATTTCGAAAGAACGCAGCTGCAGTCTAGACGCAGGTGAAGTTTTTTTGAAAAAAGGCTACTTTTTTCGAAAAACCCCCTGAGTCTGGACACAGCCTGAGAGGGGAGCAAGGCTGAGATGTAGTAGGTAAAGCAATCAGGAGGAAGGTGTAAGCAACCTCAACTTTCCAATATGTTATTTACATCATATTTATGTCACTTGACCAAGCATCTGACATTCCATCATCTCCTGCCAGTTCTCAGAATCTGACCACATAAGCTCACAAACTCTGGACCTCCCAGGGGAAAAATTCTATGGTGGAGCTTGTATAAAGGGGCTAAATCACTGGCAGCTCTCTCCAGTGGGGAATAAAATGGAAAAGACATGTCAGGATGGTGAACAACTACAATTAAGTTGGATTGTGCTTCATGGATGCTGCTCTGCTGTCACAAGTCACTGTAGAAATGATTAAATTAGAGAAGCCCCAAGGATTCTTCTAAGGACAGCACTCCAATATCTGGCTAGACCCTAAGTCCTAGAGGAGCAAAGGTAGCAGAAAGCCACCATTCTCTTTGGTCTCCCTGAGTGTAAGAATGAAGGAAGTGAGAAATGGGGCCATAGTCTTGAACATCTCCTTGAGATTCATTATGGGGACTGCCCATACTAAGAGCACTACCATGTGTAATATGTTCTGCAATTAGTCTTCTTTTCCATTGGAAAAAAAAAGGATACACATTAGTTTTATGCAAAAACTTCACTAATTCAGCATGACACAGTGAAATCCTAAGTATTGCTCCCTCTTTTAAGAGTGTAAGTGTGCCAAACACAACCCACAGCCTTAGATATGTTTGCTGAATCAACGTGAAAAAGGGTCATTCATACATACATGTATTTAGGAGTGCTGCCAACACTAGGGTGTGGTGTTTGGTTTTGTTTCTTATACTGACTGTGTGCTTTTCTTCAGTAAGCATCCTGCTGAGTAGTTCCCAAGCACCACTGCATATAACAACATGCAAGAGTTGAACTGGAACAGCTAGGGGTGACTTACTGATCTGGTCCTTTTTATCTGGAGGCAGATCCTTATCAAAGCCTAACCTCCAGGGTCTAAGATTTCATGTAAAATAAATTAATCCTCTTGCCCATATGGATGCAAAGATAATCTTTAAAAGGTGAAATAAACATAAACTGATGCTGTCTATCTAAGTCTGCTGATTGCTTGTAACAAGAGCCTCATCCATCTTAATAGACTATTAATCCTGAAGCCTAACGATCATTTAAAATGACAGCATTGTTAGCTATTTCACTGCAAGAAGAGGGGGTTATCACAGCATAAAGATCTCTGGTGAGTGGTGTTTCTTATTGGTATCTCAGGTAGGTAGAGCTTGAAAGACCATTACTATATTTTTTTCCAATTCAATACTATAGGATATCCCTATAGTAAGGCAGTCATTTCATGCTCATCTCATTTAGATTTAGTTCCTGTTACAAAGAAGGGAACAAGAAGTGAGCTCAGAACCAAAGTATTTTTTCTTTAGTACATTTTTTGATAGTTAGTTTTCCTTTCTGAGTGCCTTTGCTGTTCCTGGTGTGGTTCTATCTAGGACAGGAAAAGAACTGACAAAATATTTGTTGGAAAGTCTCTTCTAATAGGTTGTAATCAAAGCTCCAATCCTGCCCTTACATCCTGGAGCCAAATGGGAGGCAGAGAAGCTCATTTGGTTAATCAGAACTATCCTGACAGTGAAAGGCATGATGGTTTAGGACAGGCAGGCATGGGGCTGGATAATAATTGGTGTGGCACACGTTACTATTCCTTTAAAAAAGACCAGGACAACCTCCCTAGCCAGCATGTGCTGGTGACTTGAAGCAACGGAATGCTAATAGGCATATTAACCAGTCATTCCCGCCCCTGGTTTCCTGACTTCTAGGTAGCAGTCATGCCTTGATCGGTAGATGTGCAGGTAGGGGGAGAGAAGAGACTCCTTCCCTCCCCAGGGCATCCATGCTACAGAAAGCAGGAGTTAGCCCCAAGTAGAGATGCAAGTGGCTCAGATAACAATCCAAACATCTGGGTATTTGTAGGAACTGAACCAAGTCTCTGAATCCTTCAGGGCTTGTCCGTTGCTAAATCACAGCATCTCTTTTGTGTCTTGTGATTTTTCATTTGCTTTATGTTTAGCCTTGTCTTGAACCACTTCACTTTGCTCCAGGCACCAAATCAAGTGGCTCTCTCCTGTTCATAACTATCTCAGATATAACAAATCAAATTCTCAAAAAATGGCATATCAGTGCCTCCAATACTTTTTTAAAAAACAAAACATATAAACTTTAAATGCTAGGGCAAACACTCCTGTGTCTCTTGGGAAAGTTTGGGGAAATATTTTTTTTAAAGTAAACGTCCATTAGATATGAAGATAAAGAGAAACAGATGCACTGAAACTGTGTAAGATAGTGGGGGATAAATGTGACAGCTAACAGGTAAGAATTCTAGCAAAGGAAGTGCATGGTCTGCTATTTGAAAAGAACTTTAAAATATTGATTTGGACTCCCAGTTCTATGCTCATGCTACTCTCTGAAATACTTTCAGAAAAAAAATTAAAAGTACTTAGAGGTTTAATCCACTTTTGCCCACTTTTCTTTCTTCCTCTCTTAAAACCTGATTCAGAGTCCACTATTATCAGTCAGAGTCTTTCCATTGATTTCAATGGGCTCTAGATCACACCCTTTAATGTATGGGTGTGTGAACTCTGCAGCTGGGAGCATGCCTCCTAGCTCAGATAGAGCAACTTGTGCCACTTCAGCTAGTGTGCCAAAAGTAGCAGTCTTGACATTGTGACATGGATGTTAGCAAAAGCCAGGTACCTGAGCTCAGACCCTAAGTTTTCAAGCAGGCTTGAACTTTGGAGGCTAATCGAAGGCACTGCCTGTGTCACAAAGTTCACTCTGTTTCTATTGCAAGCTTGAGTCTGTCTACTTAGGCTTGGATATTTAATTCTAGCTGCAGTGTAGAGGTCCCCATGAGGCAGTAAACAGTCTGACCCTCCTAAGTTGGCTTCACACAGTCTGCCCATAGGCACTCTCCACCCCCACGATGAGATCAAGACAGAGATCTCACTGTGAACATTAACTTGCACTGCAGTAGCTCAACTAGCTGTTGGGTTTGGTCAAATCAGAATCACCTGCTGGGCTTGTTTTGTACATTCAGATTTTTTTAATAGCTTCGCTCTTTGCCCCACATTAAGCTTGACATGTTGAAGACAATGCAGAGGAAAGTGAATGACAAGAAATGGAGATCACAAGTCTTGAGAGTTTGTTTACCTCTTTCATGACAAGTTAGTCTGCTGCTCCAGTTAGTCTGCTGCTCCATGTATACTTCCTACATTATGGTAGGAAGTATTCACAGTGTGTTGGATGCAGGTTTAATTCCTATGTAGTATCCCATAGAATGTCTACTTGTCTACATTTTACCAGCACTGCTCAATAAGATTAGTGTGTTCTTACAAAAGGAAATATTCTGAGCCAGACCCTCAGATTATGTAAATTGGTCTTACTCCACTGATTTCAACAGAGCTATATCAATTTATGACAACTGAGGATATGGCCCTGTATTTAGTCATTCAAATGGTGGTGAAGCCTATGATAACTGCTGAAATGGGCAGCAAAACAGAGAAAGAAAAATGTAAAGGGTATAACACCCTATGCACCCAATCTGGTACCAGAAACAGGCATTGCTTATATCCCTCTTAGTTCATGATTAGCCTTGGCTAGTCCTGTTGCCAGTGCTGCCTTCCTTACAGGGAGTTGTAGGGATCAGGAGAGGGCAGTGCAACAGATTGAGCTTTGCCACTACAGCCTGGCTGAAAAGGTCAATTGTAGCCAGCTGAGCAAGCCCAGGCCAGAAGGGCTAATGGAAGCAGCTGTGGGCCGCATTAGCCAGAGAGCTATATAAGACAACCAGAGAGCAAGTGAAAGGGGTGGAGCCAGAGTGTGTGGCTGAGTGTATACCCAAGCCAGAAGGAGCGTCTGGCTGGCTGAAAACAAAAACTCTGTAAATAGAAGGTGGTGGGAAATTGGTACTGATAATAAAAGGCACAGGTGACTGCACCAGAACAGGTCTCTGGTTGATTTGTGAGTGAAGAAGAGGTCCTAAGGCCAGGGGCCTGAGCAAGGACCTTGGCACAGTGGAAACATAATTCCCTGTAACTGCTGGAAGTAGGGGATCCTGGGGTGCTGGCCTTGGAATCTAGTATCTATCCCCCAGATAATCCAGCTCTGGTTACTCAGTTACAATTAGACATCCCAGCTATGAAAGTGTTAAGGATGACTATTTAGGCAGGAGAAGAGACTTCAACCAGGGAGATCTGGGGAGGCACATAAAAGGGAGTTTCTTTCCCCCTGAGAAGGGTCTAGGATGAAGAAAACTATTAGGAGTAGATTAGGCTCTGAAACAGTGTCTGTAAACAGAAAGGAAATTCCTAGAAGAAGCTACTGGAATTCCTCAGGAAAGGAGTCAGAAAACCTGTTAGGAAAAAGAAACTTGAGAGGGAGGAGGGGAACCCAACCCTGGCAGTGCTCAGATAAAGATGGAACACCATAGTCTATAGGTGTTGAGGTGAAGAGCAGGGAATTTCAATGTAGTTCCAGAGGGACTTGGATCTTCTTCCAGGACTCTCTTTTTGGACTTTTGTTGCTCTAGCAGGAAGAAGAGCTAGAAAAACGTGACAA
Source organism: Pelodiscus sinensis (assembly GCF_052426305.1). Taxonomy (NCBI): domain Eukaryota; kingdom Metazoa; phylum Chordata; order Testudines; family Trionychidae; genus Pelodiscus; species Pelodiscus sinensis. The sequence continues at coordinate 49,666,023 of NC_143059.1, forward strand.
CACTTGAGGGTGGGAGCCACAGAAATTGTAGTGAGATACAGACTATCACAAAGTCAAATAAGTAGGGCAAAATAAAGACAAAGAGCCTTGCAATGCTATGCTCAGATACTAGAACAATGGTCACCAACCCGTCAATTACAATCGACTGGTCAATTGATAGGGCTCATCCAGTCGATCGTGAGGCAGTTGGTCCCTCCCCCCATTTCCCCTCACCACAAAGAAGCCCCACTTCAATGACAATAGAGGTAGTGCCGGCTTCCTGTGGGGTGGATCGAAGCCCTGCAGCTGCGTGCCACTTCTGGGGTTTCCAGAAGTGCGCTGGCTGCTCCTCTCCCCCAGGTCTGTGGCTTGCCAGGAACTTGGGTGGAGGGGGGGAGTTGGCCCCAGAGGAGGCACGTGCTGGGGATTCCCTGCTCTGCGGGGAGGGGAGAGGGAGGAGTCCCAGGAGGAGGCGGATGCAGGGAACTCCCAGTCCTCTGCCCCCAGCAACACCCTGTCCCCTGCCCTCATTGGCACCCTGTCCCCTGCTGCAGAACCCTGCCCCCAGCACCCTGTTCCCTCTCCCCTGTCCTCCACTGGCACCCTGCCCCCACCACAGCACCCACTAGCACCCTTCTCCAATACCATGTCCCCTGCTCCCACCAGCACAGTGAGGCTTGGTGTGTGTGTGGGGGGGAGGGGTGTTTGGAGGAGTTATTTTTTTGCATCTCACTTGTGTGGCCCCAACTGACTTTTCTGAGGGTCAGTGACCCCTGACTCAAAATAGGTTCCCTCCTCTTCTCAGAAATAAAGACAATGCAGAAACTTGTTGTGTTTGACATAGTATTTTATTTAAAAATGAAGCCTGGCCAAAAAAAAAACAACCAATTGGGGCCAACCTCCCATTTGGCCACAGCATCATAACACTCCTGCACCACCCCCAACCCAAGACTCTAGATCTGAGCCTATCATACATTGGACCCCCCTGCCCTGAGCCTCTCACATACCCCAACCCAAATTTCTTCACTCTCACATCCACAAGCCTGTGGCATGCTTAGTACCACAACCTTCTACCTGATCTCAACACTCCCCAGCCTGGAGCCCCTTTCCCGAGCCAGCATCCCCTTCTCCACCTCCTCCTGCATCCAGATTTCCTCCAAGAGCTTGCACCTCTCACCCCTTCCTGTATCCAAATCCTTCATTCCCACCCCAGAACCCACACGTCCTGTCTCAACCAAGTGAGGGTATAGCTAGACTGCAGGGCTACATCTAGACTGGCATGATTTTCCGGAAATGCTTTTAACAGAAAAGTTTTCCGTTAAAAGCATTTTCGGAACAGAGCGTCTAGATTGGCACGGACACTTTTCCGCAAAAGCACTTTTGCCATTTTTGCGATCGGGGCTTTTTTGCGGAAAATAAATCTCAGCTATCTATACTGGCCCTTTTGTGCAAAAGTTTTGTGCAAAAGGGACTTTTGCCCGAATGGGAGCAGCATAGTATTTCCGCAAAAAGCACTGATTTCTTACAGTAGGAAGTCAGTGGTTTTGTGGAAATTCAAGCGGCCAGTGTAGACAGCTGGCAAGTTTTTCCGAAAAAGCGGCTGATTTTCCAGAAAAACTGGCCAGTCTAGACACTGCCCAGGAGTTTTTCCAGGATTCCAGAGATATCCCAGAAATAACTCTTCAGCATCCAGGGATGCGTTTGTTGTTCTGCTTTTTTTTTAAGGGAACAGCAAACATGCTCTTTCGATAACCTCTGTATTCCTCGTTTTATGAGGAATAAGGGGGTTTCCAAAAGAAGGTTTTTTTCTGACATTTGGTCCAGTCTAGACAGGCCAAATGTTGGAAAAACTTCCTACGGAAGAATCAAGGGAAAAAAAAGTGGCAGTGTGGAGTGTATAAGGGCTAGGGATAGCCAGTGATGGAGAGGAGGAGAATAGAGAGGGTGGGGCTTCAAGGAAGTGGTGCAGTCTTGGGGGAAAAATAGATCAATAGATCTTGGCTTGTTCTGACATTTAAAAAGTGATCTTGGATGTAAAACGATTGAAGACCACTGTACTAGAGGTATTATGGTTGTGAGTGAAATTGCTTGTAATATAGGGGTGTGAAGGGAGTATGAATTCTAGGTGTTACATCTCAGGCAGATAAAGCAAGAGCATGGCTTCAACATCAGCCTTAGAGTTGGTGCAAGGTCCATGCTTGTGATGTATCTGCAGGGGATGTAATCGCGTTTAGTAAGAGCTTTCATAGGTTTACTGTGCTCTGCATTGCCACCTCCTGGTAACTATGGTCTAATGCCACAACTGTGCCTATTACAATTAATAAATCCGTAATAGCAGAGACACCCATAAAGACTACTTCTGCCCCAATAAATTCATCTAGAAGGAAAACATAGATACCAGAGTGGTGGTTGCCAATAAAACATCCTAGAATCTAAATTTTGTTGTAGAGGACAACAAAAATTATTAGGGGACTGGGGCACATGACTTATGAGAAGAAGCTGAAGGATTTGGGCTTATTTAGTCTGCACGAGAGAAGACTGAGGGGGAATTTGATAGCAGCCTTCAACTACCTGGATTAGGGGTTCCAAAGACGATGGAGCCAGGCTGTTCTCAGATAGAACAAGAAGCAATGGTCTCAAGTTGAAGTAGGATAGATCTAGATTGGCTATGAGGAGAAACTATTTCACTACAAGGGTGGTGAAACACTGCAATGGATTGCCTACTGTGGTAGTGGAATCTCCATCTTTAGAGGTTTTTAAGGCCAGGCTTGACAAGCCCTAGCTGGAATGATTTGGGGTTTGGTCCTGCTTAGAGTAGGGCATTGGACTAGATGACATCCTGAGGTTTCTTCCAACCCTAATCTTCTACGATTCTAAATAGACAATAAAAGATGCACTGGATAATATAAAGGAGAGAAATTAGTGAGGAAGGATTAGAGACCAGGAAGGAACCGGTCAGATTACTTACCTGTACAAGTCTGAATATTCTAAAGCTCGTTTTATTTTGTTACAGTTAGAAATTTCCACACTTTTCACCATCTCACCTTCCCTGCCAATCCAGAGGAAATGTACTTCAGGGACATCAAAGGAGCTCTGTCTTTTCTTACATGTCATATTGCTAAATGGGGACATACATCAGTTCCAGCAAGTAAAATGTTGCTGGAAAAGTGATAGTCCCCTTGACCTTCATTTAAGTCTCTTTGAATTACACTTGGATTTACTATCTGATTGGGGTGCTTTCTTTTGGGCATAACAATTAGAATTAGTGTCATTCATTAAGCTGCTATTTTGTCTTAATACATTTCATTTGTAAGCACTTTTGTTGTACAGATCAAATTTGATTTATTTGTTATTACAAAACAGCATAATATATTGATTCATGACATGAGACACATTTTTTCATTCAGATATTGGGGTTATCAATGATATTTGATATATCATGCCCCAGCTTTTACAGGATACAATAGAGTATACTTCTTTAAAAAAATATTCTCAGCTTTGAATGTTAATTTAACCTTCTACCTGTGACTATATAGTCTCATTTACTGTTATCTATTTTTATTCTCACTGGGGATTAGTAAGCAGATAGTAGTATTTCCAGCTGTCCTTTTTGCATCAGTGTTTGAAAACAATATAGACCACAAGGACCATAATTACAAAAACAAATTGCTGGTACAACTGTTTTGTTAATAAGATAGAACCTGTTTTAAGTTCTGAAACTTAAAAGGGTCATTTCATTCTTCAGTTTTCATTAAACTATGCTTGCAGATGGTCAAAATAATTGCATTTTTTCTCTTTTTTTTTAAAGGTTACAGCTTATCTGACGCAATTTGTATATTTCTCTTTTCAGTGTGAGGCCAAATCATTTCTCAAAGGAAAACCATACATGCCAAGGGTAACTCTAGAAATGTTTTGCATTAGTGCAAAAGTTGCATTCATGTACTAAGATGTTTAAGCTCCTACAAAGTTGTCTCCAACCATCTGCACTGCTGGTAGCACTACATCAGTGGGTTGCATAGGCAAAGCCAATGTAATTTAGCTGTCAGGCAGTATTTCATTCAAAACACTTCTGTAAAAAATGAATTACTTAAAGGCACCTACTTTCCTACTTGAATTTGATGTTTTCCATTATTACATGGGTAAAATTATCATTTTAATGGAGCAAGAAACTCTGTGCACTGCAGCTCTTGCATTTGGAAAGGTGTTTCAATTTGCATTATGCAACTAGCCAAATATCAGTGTTTGAAAGACAAGGATCTTGTTTTGTTATGATGCTTCCCCTAGCCCCTCTCTAAAGTACATATAGGCTAAGCATGAAGATCAGGTGAGGTTTTCCTCTGCAATTTTGTGACAAAACATGAGCACATTATCCAAATGAAGTACTTAGAAGCCAGGGTATTGTTTCATAGCCTCATACAAAGAGCTAGGAGAGCTTTATGAAGCTTGAGTTTAATCTTTGGTTCAGATTTATACTATGAAGCCCTCTAAATCTAGAAATACCTTGTACTAGTTTTTGCTGTTCTCCATGATCTGGTAGAATTATGCTAATACAGAGTATGGCAATAACATATGCAGTTTAAATGTTCATGGTCCCAATTGCTTAAGCAAAAAAATCTGAGCTGAGATTATTTTTTTGTGCTTTTAATGCTTTATAAGGGGGAGTGCTGTTAGAAACAAAAATTCAGTAACAGACTAAGCAGCCATACATTGCTGCATTTAGTACAAGAAGCTAAGTCCCTATGTGATTTCTACAGATTCTGGATCTGATTAATGTCATACCACTTTGACTGAATTTATGCTCGGGGAAAGTGCAGAGTGTACTTCCTTCACAAACAGAAACAATATGTGTAGGCTCCTTCCACTACCTGTAGCATAAGCCATAGGGATGAAAAAAAATAACAGGGGAACAGAGATTGGCTTGAGGGACAGAACTAGTGAACATGAGGGTTATTCTTCAGAGACATTTTTTCCACTCTTCTCTTAGGGCCTGATTCTGATGTCATTTGCTCCAGTTTCATACTGGTATAACTCCATTACTTTGGAAGGTGGGCGAATGATACTGATTTACACAGGCAGAGGTGAAATTGGAATCAGACCTTTCATGTCTTTGAGGGTATTAAAGTAGCCTTGGCTGAAACACAGATACAGAACTTTGTTCTCATACAACTCTTGAAGAAATTTTGCATGATAAAATTTATATTATGTTGGAATTATTTGTTTTTTAAGATACAAAGCTGAGAACACCCTCACTTGTAAGGCAATTTGCTCTTATGTGGATTAAATCCATACAAAATATGCAAAATGTAATACAAGTAGGGAAATAAAATATCCATTTGATGATAAGAGGACTAAAGTCATTTGATCGTGCCATATATTTTTACATCAAACACTTGCTGTCCAAAATGACTTGACCGTAATGGATCACATAACCGCATGCAACAGGGAGTCAAAGAAAGAGAATGTCTCAAATTTGCTACTAACAACCCAAAAGCATGTTTTCAGATGTAAAAATATTCATATGTATGGGTTTGCACATAAATGTGTGTGTACACCTATAGTGCATTGTAGGTATTATGGATGAAATCCTGGCCTTGTTGAAGTCAGTGTAGCCAGGATTTCACATTATATACTTAAAATATTGCAAAACTGACTAGTTTCTATCATTGTTAAGAATTTGATATGCACCCACAATACATTTTATTAGAATAAGCAATGTGACTTACATTTGTAGAGTATCCTTCATCCAGAAAAAAGCAAAATTACTTTACAATGTATTTATATATAGGAATGCAGTCATCTCTGGGGATTTATTTTTATCTGTCTTCTGTTACACAAAGAAAATCAGCACATCACAAAATTCCATAGCTATAAATCAATCTTCAGGCCTCTTCCAATGTGGATGACTGATGCTAGCTCCAACAAACCATGTAATCCTCCACAGTATGTCATCATATTGTCTGCTCAGTGTTTGTGGTTGTGCAGATCTCATAATTTTGTGCAACAATACTACAAAGAAGTTTAGGTTGTAAACAAGAGTACTCCATACTCACTGAAAGTGCTAGCAAGAGCTGATGGAGGCAGATTATAATTAGTGGCTGTGTCTAGACTGGCCAGTTTTTCCGGAAAATCAGCCGCTTTTCCGGAAAAACTTGCCAGCTGTCTACACTGGCCTCTTGAATTTCCACAAAAGCATTGACTTCCTACTGTAAGAAATCAGTGCTTCTTGCGGAAATACTATGCTGCTCCCGTTCAGGCAAAAGTCCTTTTGCACAAAACTTTTGTGCAAAAGGGCCAGTGTAGACAGCTCAGATTTGTTTTCCGCAAAAAAGCCCCGATCGCGAAAATGGCGATCGGGGCTTTTTTGCAGAAAAGTGCGTGTAGATTGGCACGGATGCTTTTCCGCAAAAAGTCCGTGCCAATATATTCGCTCTGTTCCAAAAATGCTTTTAACGGAAATCTTTTCCGTTAAAAGCATTTCCGGAAAATCATGCCAGTCTAGACGTAACCACTATGTTTGGGCCTGACCCTGAAACACTAATTCTGGATTACATAAAACTCTGTTGATCTGGATTTGAATTTGTAATTTGGGCCTTTAGGAACAATAGCCCAAACTGCATAACACTGAATCCAAATATCCTAATACTCAATACTTAGAAGAGGTTTGGATTCTGAATTGATTACAAATCTGAACTTTCCACCTCAGTCCTCCCTCTTTTCATCCCCGACAGTTGCCCACCATAGCAAACGGTCCTCTTCTCTCAACTACCTGAAAGCTTCCTTTTATATCTGTTCCAAAATATGTCATCTCTTACAATGTTCTTTACACGTGTCCTGTGGCACAAGTATGTTGCTGACCCAGAAAGAAAGTATATCACTTGTTGAACCACTAACTTTGCATTTCCTTAGCTGGCTCATACTAGAATACTGACCAGCACCAACTTTGTTTAGCTCATAAAATCAGATGTGATAATGGCCCAAGATAGGTATTACTGAATATAACATTCTGTGGGTTTTTTTCCTTCTTTGAATTCCCAGCTTATATGCCTCGTGCATGGATTTTTTTAAAGACTTCATAGTTCTACATGTATTGGATGCTACATGCATTATATATTCCAAAACAGAGAGAAGTCAGAACATGGCTGTATTTGTTAAGCAATATGGAAATTTGTGTGGGTTCAAAATTTCCATTTCACTCTTAAAAGCTTTCCTTCCTCATCAGGGCTGAGGCATAGACTGGTGTGGGCAAACTTACACTATCTCTACTAATATTGTATCCACCCTGTGAATAGATGGGCCAGATTCCCAGTTAATGTACGTCAGCATAGCTTTACTAAATCACTGTAGCTGTGATAATTTGTACCATCTGGAAATCTCATGCAAATGACATCCATTTCAAGGGGTTTCCTACCACTTTTAATTACTTATTTTTTTAACTAAAACCAAACATATTGACCAATTTTTTGTGTGTGACATCCACACTCTGTTCCTGTTCACCTATTTCTATATCTTCTGCCATACTGATGGGGCAACAGACACATAGCAACCTGTCTTATTATTAACATGGGTGGCACCCAACCACAAAAAGTAGAATTCTTCCTATAGTAATCACAGTTGGTTTCATCCCTAATGCCAAGACATTAATGGATAGAAAGTTCAATTTGAGTGATGGAGGGCACTCTGTATTTGCTCTGCGATGTCTCAATTTAACCAAACTCTGTGTATCATTCTGCTCCTGTGTCTTTTTGAGAAGGCCATGCAAAAGATGAGAGGTGATGATGCTGGACTCAGCCAAATCAGCTCTCTTATTTGCTTGCTGAAGAATAAAATGTGACTTATAAAGGAGTACTTTGAACCTCTCATCTCAGGGCATTAGGGGAACAGCATTATGACCTTGATGAAAGAAGACCCTTGTATAAAAATGTACACTGAGGGATAAGGATATTGTACTGCTACATTTTTTTAGATCCCTGATTCAAAGACATTATGCCTCGTTTTTTCCCTGGTGTGAGGCTGACCTGAACACAACAGAAAGATTCTTATGGAAAAGACTGCCAACTGCATGTCAGAAATAATTATTCAGAAAGATAAAGTCCATCAACAATAAAGAACAAATAGAAGAGAGTGTGAAAAGAGCTGCACATCTGGGAAAACTACAGTCCAAAAGGGAGGGTGGAAATAAATATCTCCCTATCCCCTTGATCTTAATTATTAAATAAGTTTTTAAATTACGTAACACTCCTCCCTTGTTTTCCTCATGTTTCTCTATCACCCTCATCACCATAGCATCTGAATACCTTATGAATTAAAGCTTTTCTGGAAAATAAAATGCTGTTAGAATATATGAGACTTAATACTATATATAGACCGTGATGGCTTCAAAGAGATTGTTATGGACTATTGTGCAAACACATATTTACAGAGCTTTTGAAATATAGCTCATGAAAGTATGTATTCAGGGATGGTAAAAAAAGCATATTAGTGACCTGACAGATCATAAAAGCTCCTTTGAAACTATTATGGGCTGCAATATCATGTATATACTTATTTAGACAAATTAAAAAAATCTGTATTGGTACACTTGGTGAAAATTCTCAAGAAAGTATATGCCCCTCCCATATTTAAAATATGGCTGTGGATGTTAATGTTTTACTTTGCTATGTATAAATATTATGGAACTTGATATTTAATTAGATGGTTTACATTCAATTACCCAGGGTTATGAGAGTGAATACTATTTGTTCTGACTACAGCAGTGACACTCTGGAAAGGCTTGATCTTAGGAGGGGCTTAAACGTCCCAACATCCATTGTCAAAGCATCTCATCAGATTAACCCATAAATGAACAGTGAACATGCACCTAAACATTTTGCTCTGTTTGGAGATGGGGCAGAGGAACTATTTAGATCAGGATGCAGAGCAAAACTCTACAGTCCCAAAAGAAGGGTGGAAATAAATACCCATCCTAACTGGAGGCAACATACCTGCACTGTCTCTTATTCCCAAACATGCTAAAATAGAGCATAGCTGCAGTGGCACAAGCAACAGGTGGGCTGAGCTACCAGAAAGTACAGCCTAACCTCTCAGATATACTAGGAGCAGCTCACTGCTCTTGCCACCTCAGCTACACTTGATTTTTAGCTCATGAGCTCAATCAGAGCTCATGGGGATAAATCCTTGAGCTGGGACTTACATACCCAGCTCAAAGTAAAACATAGACTTCGATCTTGCAAGGAGAATCCCTGTAATTGAAACCATGTGGTGCTTTTCAAGCACAAACGTGTGCAGCATTACTTTCTTTGCAAACTCAGGGTCTGAGCAAGCCATGTGTTCATTTGAGGTTGTATTTGTCTGTTTTGGGAACTATGCTCCCCCAGTGCATCCAGACATAGCATGTATTTGCATTCCATGGGAGGAAAGAGATGTTATTTTTTAACTGTTTCTGGAATAGCCTATGATCTCTTTCTATATAACATGGGGGGGGAGGGACATCTCCCTGATCTTTATAGAACAGTGCTTGTCCCATTTTCAGAGATCCTAGGAAGAGACTAATACCAACAAAGATTGAAATTAATCTTTGAATTAAAAATCAGGTAGTGATGCTTCTTCATCATGATCATGGCAATGGGGTTTGGAGCTACCCAGGAGAAATGTCATTTGATCTAAAACACATAGTGAATTGGGGGCTCTGCTCTTCATCAACAGAAAGGTGATGTACACACAGAATCCATTCAAGCATCTCTTCACTGTTTCATCACAGTGTTATTCATCAGTATAGAATAGGACAAATTGTGTGTTCATCTAACTAGGTTTAAACACAGCATAAGCTTGTCTGAAGTAGAAGCATAACAATACTTGGTTTAGTTCCGCTAACTAGAAAGCTGATAACTGCAGTTTAATTCTGTAATGTAGACAAGGCTTACGTAAGGAGCATTAAGTCTCCCTACATCAATCTTTGGCTTCTTTGCTGAGGAAGCCAAAAAGTGACTCTCTTGATACTGGTTTTTGTAATGTGGATAGAAACTAGACTGAGATCAGAAACTCACTTCATATAGGCAAAGCAAAGAGATGACCATGAATTTCAGGCATTAAAAAGTGTGGATTTCTGCTCATCACCTGAAAAGACCTGTATCTTGTTACTAATCCTCTGAGTCAACTAGTACTCTAGATTTTACACATGTTTAATATTATTCTATCCCAAACCAAACGGAAAATGACCTTTCACTAATTTATAATTGCATTTGTCTTCTTTCTAACATTTCTTAGCTTGGTCTTATGTTACAAAGGTTGTTATATTTTGTTATGTGCTGCAATTACATAATCTTCCTAGAGTTTGTGTATGTGTATGAAAACTGATTGTGTCAGGTGATTGCCATCTTTCTGGGGTACAGACACTGCCTTGATGAATAGTGGTGTAAATGCTCCAACAATTTTGAACATAAATGTGTCAGCTCAGTTCTACATAATGTAGAGAGGTCCTTTCATAGACTGGATAAAAGGGGGTTTATGAATCATGGAAAAAACATGCTTCCCATGGAAAAAAAAGCACATTATGTGAATTTTCTTCAGAAAGTCATCAAAAACCCACATGGAACCTGCCCAAAATATTTTTAGTCACTTTTATCATTGTGAAGGCTGAGAAGAGCTGTTCATGATGGTTAACAGGATTTTAAAATAAATAAATAAACAACACTACAAAAGACAGGTAGTTTATTTAATTTTTATTAGGGTAGAGTTACTGTTCTTTTACTACAGGCAACCATCCACATTAAGAAAAACTCTTGTCAGTTTTTACTAGATCTGGCTTCTACTTTCCTCAGATATAGGAAGGTTTGACTTAACATTCACTATCCAACAAGGCATCATAAAATCTCTGGCAAGACAATTTACATTAGCTGTACAGTAAATCACATAAGGGATATGCATGCTCATTTACAAAAAAGAGAGACATTCCAGTGTACCAGTAACACTTAAGGAGGCACACTTTACAGAATTTCAAATATTTTAAAACTGGCATTTAAGACTCCCATTAAAAAATATCATGGTGATATCTTCATAACCATGTAGGCAAAACAAACAGGGCAGAAATGTGGGCAGCTGACGTTATTTTTAACACTAAAGGGCCATTAAGGATTCTTGAATCAATTTCTGTATATTTTCTACTTGTGGTAGACACCTGAAGACTGTTACCAAACCTACAGAAGATAGAATATAAAACTTGTATGACTCCAGTGTTCACTTCCCCGGGGCATCTGGCATTGGTCACTGTCGGAAGTCAGGACACTGGGCTAGATGGACCTTTGGTCTGACCCAGTTCTTTGGTCTGTCCGTTCTTGTGTTCTTAGTGCTAGCAACAAAATTATGTAATCATCGAGCTATAAAAATACTAGGTGAAAGGTCATACATTTGTCTGCTTTGTCTCATATAAAAGATGGTCATGACTGTGTTTAGACTATTGTGTAAATGATTACACTAACGTAAAGGCTTATTTACATGGCAATTTAGTGTATGGAAAGCCTGAGTGTAAATCCACAATACTCTATCTTGTCACACATACACTTGCTGCATGGAATCTGCTACCCATGTACAAGTAGTTTCATAGTGCTCTTTAATGCACCCCCATTTCAAACACGTACGCCCATTTCAAACAACAGCACATGAAAACACACTATGTAATTTTTTTAATGCACAGGAGAACAGTCCATGCAGACATTGAACAGCAAATTGGCATGCTATAGACTCACACGCTGACTTGCTGAGTATTCAAACACTGTATAGACAGGACCTACATTAGGAACTCTAAGGTGTAAGGAATTTACTATAGTGTACATATACCTTCTATCCCTCTAGTTCCTGAGTTATATTTGTACAGTGTTCCTAAACTATATAAATGACACCCCCAGAATAGCTAGTGCTGCAGTGGTATAAACAGACCCAGGGGCAACTCGCACAGGCACTTCCCAAATTCTGGTCTCTAGTGCATCTTGCATCAAAATCTGTTATGGACATATTAAATGGAAATGGTTTTGTTTGTTTAATTTCTTCAGTTTACACTTTTTATGGTGAAATATATAAATAAATGGGACAAAAAGACAATGAAAGGGAATCAGCTTTCTATTTGTTCTGTATCACATATAGCATAGCCAGGGTTAAAGGAGCTTGAAAAGATCTCACAGTATAGCTCCCAAATGCATGCTGACTCTCACACCCAGAGTGACAGAGAAACACACACGCTATTCCCTGATTGGAGGTAGAGGGAGTATTGTTTCATGGCTAGAACTGGTTGGCCCAAATTGAGGGCTCCTGGGTTTAATCTTTGTATCACCATAAACATTCAAGTCTTCCTTGGGTAAAGGGCTAAACACAGGCAATCTCATTCCTAAGTCCCCCATGGTCTAGCCACTGGGCCATACTTCAGAGTCTTCCATTAGTAAAAACTGGCCCTGCAACTGGAAGTACTAGGCTTCAGAGGAAACTGATTCCTAAGGGGCTATAAACAAAAAAGGAATTATGCTGAGGAGAGCACCTGAGGTAGCTATTAATCCCCTGAAAGAGCTCAGGAAAGTGGGAAGTGGTTACTGCAGAGATAAGTGACTGTGAAACTCTGTTTTATTCTTCCTGCAGTAAAGCTTGTTAGTTCTTCACTGTTTTTATTAGTGTGTTAGTTTTCTGAGTGCTGTATACAGAAGCAAATTAATACTATGGTTAATACCAGTAGAATCACACATGTACCATACAACCAAAGACTTGTTTAAGAAAAATTATCTTTGAGCTGTCTTGATGATTTCACAAAATTAAAATGCATTTTCAACAACAGAGAGACTCATACTTTGTGGCTCAGGAAACCACATTGGTTATTTACCACAAACTTGGTGGCCACACTTAATTCCAGATTGATTCACATTTATAGTAACATGCAGCACACTCAACCATGCTCTTTGTTGCACTCACATCTTCATGGATAGATTGCTAGAAACTGCATGGTACTTATGTTGGCCAGCAGTATTGTTAATTTATAGTCTAATGAGTATTTGGTTTATTTAAAAGAAATAAAGACCTGCAATTGATCAGATTTGTGGTTCTCGGTGTATAGTTGTGGGAGGATGTTATTCCAAAATAACATAGTGTGTGTCTATACTCAGCCTTTATTTTGAAATAATGTTGAGCTGGAGGACTTCTTACTCCGACTCATGGTAACCCTCATTTCACAAGGAGTAAGAGAAGCTGAAGGAAGATAGTTCTTGCTGTATAGACAGCACCAATAGCTAAGTTAAGCTATTTCTACTCAAACTATGCAATTGATGTAGCTGAAGTTGTGTAGCTAAATTTGACTTTAGCCCTACTGTGTAGATCTATCCATATGGACAGGGTCACTGAAAATATACATAGAAATGACAGAAGACAAATTGGTGTGTAAACTGCATCTTTTAACTCCTCAAGCAAGCACAATTTTTGGGAAATGCCATTTCTTCTTCTTTGTTTCAAATGCATCCATTTCCTTTTACATTCCTGATCTCAAAAAACCTTGAAGTTTCATGCAATTCAAAAGAGCCTCAGAAAATAATAAAGATATTTTGTGGAAAAACTCCTTAGTCTCTTGGATAAACCTGGAGCACTGACTCTTGTAGCTGGAGGCTTATTTTCAGATCCTCCAGAGAACAGAAGTGAAAAAAGCGAGAAAGAGAGCAATTTAAATAATCATAACTTCATGAAACAGACTTTTCTTGTAATATTCTTCGGTAATGTGTAGTCAAAAATAGATTTACAATCAAAGTGGGTTTAATCTGATATGAAAGCCTTTGCCTTAAAAAAAAAGACACTGTGGTTGTTTTTGTGTTAGCTCATCAAAGAGCCCAAGAATGTAAAATTCTTAATAAATCTGTCTGTGTTAATTACATTGCAGATGGAAGGTCTTTCTAGATTCAGATTCTCTTCTCTGTGTAGGCACTAGGAAAGGTTCCAGAGGAGAATGTTTGAAAGGGTATATCCATCAATCAGCAAGCAGACTCTCAGGTGGACAACTGGGAAAAAAATGTGAGGCATTCGTATTTTGACTTCGATACTTTAATAAAATAAATTATTACAGTACATAAGGAAATATGGACTGGTTTAGTTCTTTTCCTCTGGGAAAAGAGAAACTAAAAGGCAAAATTCTAAACCAAGATTATCAGAAAAATCTCCAAATTACATGACCACTCAGAAGATCTCCAGGGACCAAATATAATCTTAGGACATATGGTACCAGATCAACAGTATAGTCTGCTAGACTTGTAGTCTGTAGACCTTTGTGGATCTGCAGTCTGGTTAGGAGCTGCAAAGGGGTCTCCATTCAAAGTATTTTAGAGACCTACAAAGTAACAAAGCTTGAAACCCACAGTGCACACAATGGAAGGACAATACATAATTAGATTAAGAACATGTACAAAGATTGGGAAATGGGCAGTTTGTAAAAAATGTCCAGTTAAATGATGAAATATGGCATACCAACATCTCGACTCCAACTGGATAAAGAGAGGAGAATAAAATAAAACAAACTGGAGCATTGTTTTTATGATACTGGTAAATTATCATTTTTTTCTTTTTTCATAAAAAGAGGCCATTTCAAAAGGGCAGGAAGAGCAGGTTGGATGGGAGAGGAACTATATTTTACAGCACTTTCATTGCTGTACTTGATGAGAGCTAATAAAAATTCTTAATTGAAAATAAGTACCTTAATGACAATATCATAATAAGGAGTTATATTTCCTATTTATTTGCATATAAAATATCTTGCTTTCTGAACAAATCACAGCAAATTACTCTGAGCAGCTTTACTTATTGGCCATTATAATGAAAAGATAGCTAATATGATTTTAAGTAGAATCACCTGTGTTAGGTTCTCTGTACACATTCTTTTCTGTGGCTGAGCGCAAAATTAGATAATCTCCTAATTGTTATTGAAACATATATGATCACTTTCCCAAAGCTTTAGTTGGCTTTTCAGAAGTGGAGTCAGCATTTAATCCAACCATTTGTGACATGGTTAACACCCACAGTCATTTCCTGTTATGCCTGACACTGACTATAGTGGGCTGCTGTATATTTTCCAACGCCCACTCTGCTGTCTTTACAATCAGATTATGCCATTAGACATAGACAATGAATCACTTTAATTGTTGTAATATGACCAAACTGCTAGCAAGCCTTAACCCTTTACCAGTACTTTATTGCTAATTATGTACAGACCTGCCGTTATATGGTGTTAAAAAAATAAATAAAATAAGAGTAAAGCAAAACAATTCTGTACAAATAAACAGCACTGAATCCATGTATATTAGCATTCAACATGAATATAGAGCCAAACCTACAATCCTGCCATGATCAAGTAATTCTTATAAATGTGAGAAGTATGGATTATTTGCCTGTTTAACAAGGACAGGCCAATGGCTTTCAGTGTAGAGTTGCCACATTTTGCTGAGCTTGCTGAGGACTTTAGAATTCTTTTAAATAAAGACTATCAAAAAAGCCTGCTTCCATTGTTGGCAATGTAATCAGAAGTTAAGCAGCATTCATGACTGAGAAGAAAGATTAAGGCAGGAAAAAAAGCATTTTTAACACAGTAATTTCTTGCAGAAAACAATGACTATCTTATTCTGTAAACCAGCTTCAATAAATAGGGATTGTTAATGCTTTCTAAGAGATCATGCTAGAGAATTGTTCTGTTTCATAGTGATAGTTTTCTTTGGAATGCCATGAAGGCAGAATGCGAATTGCTGTGTGTGTGTGTGTGTGTGTGTGTGTGTGTGTGTGTGTGTGTGCGCGCGCGCACATATGTGTGCGTGTACACATATGTGTGCGTGTGCGTGCGCACATGTACTTTATCAGTAGTGCCATTAATGTGCCTCCTTTATACATAAATTGCTGTAGATATACTAGTAAAATGGCATATTTCTCTAATTATTTGCCCCGTAGCAAAATGATGCATCTTCCAACTAGAGTTTTGTTGAAATGCTTATGCTAAACCAGTAGATCAGCTGCTATCGTTAGGAAAATAAAGTATATATGAAAGAGGGTAATTCAATGTATGAGGGTAGAACTAAAAGAATGGACAAAAGCTGATTAACCCACTGGAGCATGGTGATTTTTCCAAAATATGTTCTTATAGGCCCCAGTCAACCATCACTGAGGTTGTTTACATTGAAGAGTTTACACTAGTGCCATTTGGCATTGGTTTGTGCCAGTTGAATGCAAGATTGGGTTTCAGTATAAAAATTCAATTGTGTAATCAACTCTCACTATTTAAGTTGGAATTTTCTGTTTAAATTGGACATAGGGAGTCAGATCACCTTCTCTCATGGAAAACTGATGGGGTTGGACCTTAGAAAGAGGGAGGAGAATGTTGTGTTTTCCCCTCATGGAATTTTCTTTGAACTAGTCCATTTTTGATGGGAAGAGATTGGAGGCCATGGATTTTGTGGCAGATGTTCACTACAAAATCCACAGGTGTCTAGAATATGTAAAAGGGAACATAGAAGTTACCATTATCACCTTACAGTCCATTGTATGGAATGTAGCTCCTTTTGTTTAGTTACTCTTTTAAAATGAAGTCTTTGAGGAAGTTTTTCAAGCTAGAAAGCTTGATGAAGGTAGTCAATTTAGGGGAAAATGAAAAAATCCCAAGCATGATTTCAGAGAAAAACAAAACACAGAAAGAAGTGAAAAGCCATTAATCAGACACAGAGAAAGGCAAAAAAAAATCTTATAAAGAAGGAAAAACTCTGGAAAAACATAAAAGAACGAAGGCAAAACATAGGAAGGACACATTTGGAAAACTGGACATTTTGCCAGGAAAATTCTAGGAAAACTAATGTAATAATGGAAGCTTTAAAAACTGCATAAAAATGATGAAGATAAGAGACAGAAACATTTATTATAACAAACTAAGGGAACATGCTGTATTATAAGATTTAAAAAAAATAAATGTAACAGTTTTGAGAATGATGATTCTGGGATACTTACTTGGTATATATTTGCAGATTTTAGTGAGGTATTAGCCAGGATTGACACAGTGATAGAAAGGACTTTGAACCTTTCTTATAATTTATACTTTGCCAATGTTCTAATGGCAGAGCAGATATGTGTGCAGTTGCACAGTTGTCAGGTTCTGCTACAAAAGCATTTCAGAGATGAGTGTAGTGACTTCAGTATCTAGAATAGTAAGGCCCAGTCTTGTCATCCCTGCTGAGTAAACTCATAATGAAGCCAAAGCCCTCATCCTGTGGTATTGAAATCAATGGTACTTTTGCCATTAATGTCAGTGAAAGTTAAGAGCAGGCTCCAAATGAGATTTTCCTGACCTCGGACTGCAGGATTCCATATATTTTAATGAAGGTTTTGCATATAAGGACTTAAGAATTTGGCTTATTATTTGAAATGTGCTTTTGAATCCTTTGGGATGAAAGCACTGTATAAATGCCAGATATAGTATCATCACTTTCACTTCAGCATTTATAACTTTGGCAAAAATATTTCCCTTCAGGCTCAAACTTGGCCTGTTCTCAGTGTGGGAGGGAACATTTTGCCAAATCTCAAGGAATTTGGTTTGGCTGATTTTCAGTCCCTTTAATGTTGGGGTGTGTATGAAACAGAGTAAACATCTGATGGTAACACCTTTTCTGAAATGAACTCAAGACAACTTTATCTTCTCATACCAAATTTGGCAAATCATTACTAGGTCTGTTTTCAATAACTCCCATAACAATGCTCTTCCTTCTCTTCTTAATAAAATATGCCCCATAGGTCAACAGACCAAATTTCCTTAATTTTGTGTATTTAAATCTCAGTTTTGCCCTAAAATAATTTTTGCAGTGAATATAGAATTGTAAATGTCACGTTTTATACATTAGATATCAACAGCTTTTTATAAAGCAATAAATTAGCTACTGGCTTGTGCAGTAAATGTTGGCAACACAGCAGCTGTTATACAGCACACTCAGTACAGCTATTGAGGTCATGATGATGATAAGTCAAAGAATCGTGAGCTGGCATACACTTTGACTTTGCTTTGGAGAGTGTGTGAACAATGGAGTTAATGGATACGGCCCTGAATGTGACTTGTTGATCTTCAACACCATGAAATTTAACTCAGTTGCCTATTATATTTAGCCACCAAAAATGTCTTCTGTGACTGCAACTTTTCTGTGATAGAAATGTGAAATTTATTGAAACTGATGGTGTTTATAGGCTATTTGTAACTCCTGCTTCTACTGTAGAATTAAGGATATTGTGTCATATCAATTTTAGTGTCTAATTTAGTTTTTACTCTTTTTTCCTCCCTTTAAAACTGAAGGACCAACACAGCTATGGGTGAGTGAACTGCAGGTTTCCCCTTGTTCTACATTAGTGACCAAGTTGTCTACTGCTTTGCATTTTGGCCAATCAATCTTGCCTGTGCAGAGACTAAGACAATGGGACATTACAAGGTAAAATGGTAAGGGCATTATCTGATTGTTACACAAATGTAACTGGAACCTTTAATTTACTTAGAAGAACCTTTGTTGTTGATGATGAATGAGAGAGAAAATACTCAGCTTGACTCTTAGAGCCCAGGCTGGATTTGCAGTGCTGGCAGAGAAAAATAATCTTTTTATCTGTTAGCTGAGTACGTCTCACATGGGAATTATAAGGGGCACAAAAACCATGGGGATCCACGCTGCCATTTATACAGAGTCACTTATCAGAGTAGAACTATACTTCAAGCAATTCTTGTAGAGGACATTCAATAGAAGAGATAGCTGCTTGACTCATTCTCCATGTGCAAGGGCCCCTGAGAAAGACAAAAGATATTAGCTATCAATGTGCATGCTGCCAATCTACTGGAAAATTGCCCATGCTGGGTCTCTTCTTATGCCTCCAGAAACAATATCATGTCTGTTCTGTGATTAGCCCAGAAGCTCACATTTTCACTGCTCTACCTCAGCTAGCTTTCATTTGGTTGGTGATTATCTAATCAACAACCACCACCATGACAAACTTGTATTTTCTGTTTAATAACAGGAAAGTTTCTCCTTGAGCTCTTGTTGCTGGATTCTCTTCTGTACTCCCTGTACTAAGAACTGTGTGAACTCCTGCCTATGTAAATATTGCTTTTTAAAGGAAAAATTGATGAAGTTCCAGCTTCTATTGCCCTCCACAAAATAGTATCTCAGTACCTTTTAGAATAGTGTTAAAAGGCATGATTGCCATCTGTCATGTTTGGGTATTTTTCTTGTCCTTTAGCCCCACTGACCAACATGAAATTTACACCCCATTTCCCATTACATATGAATTTGGTTCAATGAACATTGGGACTACTCAGCAGCTTTGAACAGTGGGAAGCAGCATTTTACCATCACACTTAGACAAATATATTGTGGCTAGGCCCTTTTAAAAGATACTGTAGGATTTCCAAGCAGCGGGTCCAAACATTATAATGTTTAATGCAATATAATAAAATGTCCTTCGAATGCTTCATTCATACATACCTTCTCATAGTACTTTACAGATTGTATGTAAATAACATAACAAAAAGCCTCTGTATTAGCACTGAGCACTAGAAGTGAAATGATACAAGAATGGTAGAAAAATGATACCAGATGAAGCGTATGAGAATGAGTTGCAACAGAAAAGAAATAGGAAAGCTCTGCTATTCCTCTGTGATACAGGATTGCTTTGCGAGGGACTTGTGTGAAAGCCTTTGGAAAAAAATAAGGGAAAGATTAATGCTTGACTGAGTTATTTTATTAAATTCCCCATAGATTTTGTCTTAGACTTAAGGCATGATACGGTCAGAGCAGATTGCCTTGGGTAATATTCCACTCTGAAGTTGTCCATATACCTGACATTGGTCATGACATATTTAATTTGAACTGGAAGTTCAGATTTAATGGTTGAATTCAAGTGAAACAAGGAGGCACATAATAAAGTCAGGAACTTACTGTCTATGACTGTTGTAGCCAAAACCTTTCATAGGTCATTAGAGTTTCTTGAACCTAGAGAGAATCCTCACACTATTTAATAGGCCAGAGGTAGTGACCAAGGAATAAGATGTGGACTTGTCTCCCAATAGGAGATGTACAGCTAAGGTCTTGATCATTCACAGTACTGTATTTGAAAGAATAGGGGTGAAATCCTGGCTGTAGTGGAGTTTTGCTAAAGACTTCAGTACATCTAGGATTTTGTCCTATATGTATCAATCCTGATCAAATTTTAGCTGGGATAATTACAATCTTTACAATTAAACCCCCCATTAATATAATATTTCTCTTCTGAACCTAAATTGGTTTTGTGTAGCTATTTTTCACTGAGGATTATTTTTTAGATTATTTGGAAAAATTTTCAAGTACTTGTCTGCATATTTATATGCTAAATTATTTTGAAATGTGGCACTGAGTGTCTATGGCACTTCTGAAAATTAAAATTTAGGGTTTGCCTACATGATGTGGCAAGTACACCAGAATGATGTGATTTGTAAAGTACTCTAGGATCTTGTACTCTAACTGCCCAAGCAGATCCTGCTGGTGTGCTCTAAAAGATACCTAGGACAACATTCACAAAAGCTAGGTACCTTTTAAAGAACACCATCAAGGTCTATGTTGGAAAGTTAGGCTGTCTGCAGAGCTTTTATGGGAAATGAAGAGGTATCCCAAAATAGCTATCTTAACAGCGTGCTTGTTATTTCAAAATATAATGGGCTCACGATTTCCATGTCCCTGTAAACCTCATTTCACGAGGAGTGAGGAATGTTTCAGAATAGCGAGTTATTTCAAAATTCAGTGCTGTGTAGACAGTGCCAAATTACAAAATAAGCTATTTCAAAATTGACTCAAAATAAACGATGCAACTTGCATGGTTCAAATCGCGAAGCTTATTTCAAGCTACAGATGCAGTGTAGACGTACCCTTAGGCTACGTCTACACTGGCCCCAAATTCCGGAAAAGGCATGCAAAGCAGGTAAGTCAGAATAGGGAAATCCGCGGGGGATTTAAATATCCCCCGCGGATTTAAATAAACATGTGCGCCGCTTTTTTTCCGGCTTGGGGAAAAGCCGGAAAAAAGTTTCTAGACTGGCGCGATCCTCCGGAATAAAGCCCTTTTCCGGAGGATCTCTTATTCCTACTTTCAGCGGACATGTTTATTTAAATCCGCAGGGGATATTTAAATCCCCCGCGGATTTCCCTATTCTGACTTACCTGCTTTGCATGCCTTTTCCAGAATTTGGGGCCAGTGTAGACGTAGCCTTAGGGTATGTCTAGATTACATGGCTCCATCGACAGAACCATGTAAATGAGCTTTCTAGACATAGGAAAATGAAGCGGCAATTTAAATAATTGCCACTTCATTTACATAAAAATGGCCACCGCTTAGTGCCTATCAGCTGTCTGGTGGCACAGCGCGGTAATCTGGACACTCCGTGGTCGACAATGGAAGCCTTTGTTGACCGCCTCGTTATGCCTCGTGGAATGAGGTTTACCAGGGCGGTCGACAAAGGCTTCTGTTGTCAACCGTGGAGTATCCAGACTACTGCCCTATGCCGCCAAAAAGCTGATCGGCACAGCACGGTGGCCATTTTGATGTAAAAGAAGCGGCAATTATTTAAATCGCTACTTCATTTCCCTATGTCTAGAAAGCTTATCTACATGGCTCCATTGACAGAGCCATGTAGTCTAGACATACCCTTAGAGTGCAAGATGTTAAAGCACATTACAAATCATACCCTTCCAATACGCTTCACTGGTGTTGTGCAGATACATCCTTAGTCTCCTAAGTCACCAAATGCTCTTAAAAATTGTATCCCTTGTCAAAATTTAAGCGAAAAGGAAGATGGCTATTCCTTTAAAATATCATTACAACAGAAGAGATCTATCTGCGTGACTGGTTACTTCTCAATACGTGATTTATTTTTGCACTGTCCACTGGAGAAAGTTTTAGCTCAAGCCTTAAAGAAGACCATCTTTTTGCACTGAGATTGAGAAATATGGTTGTGTCAACTTTCTTCGCAAATAAGATCTTACAAACTGATTCACACAGGGACACAAGCTCTAAGTAACACCAGTTTTCAGAGCATGGTTCACAGTTCTCCGCTTGGAGTTCTTTTCTAGCCTGATATTTCCTATACTGGCACCTTGAACGTATGCAGCCTGATGTGTTCTATGTATCTAAAGAGACAGACTGTTTCTTTTGGCTACTCTGTGATTATTTTCAAGACAATCAGTGATGTAGAAGGAGATTCTGAGCAATTTCTTGATGAAAATCAGGAATTCTGCAGGACTTCCTATAATTAGCAACTTATGCAGGTAACAAAAGGTAACCACAGTAAACATGCTTCATAGTGAAATTGCTGGCTGCATTGGCTGGCACAGAGAAGGCAGCATATGCTCCTGGAACTCTTATGCCTCTGCAAGATGTAGTGTTTCTTGGAGCAAAGCACCTTTGCCATCATGGAAGAGAATACTTTATGGGCTCTCCAGTGAGGAAAAGGGAGAGCAAAGTGGGCAGGGGAGAGGATGGCCGTGGTTCTGGCCCTGGCCAAGTATAACCTCTTGCTTTGAAGAAGCAACTCCTCTGTATGTACTGAGTGGTGACAGTCTTTGCATTCCCTGAATTCAGTTGTGTCCAGTACAGTGTTCTCTGTAAGCTGCGTGCTTGGGGGATAACCCAGGATTGATTAAAATGCTGCTTAGTAGAGCACCCAGAGCCAGCAGCATGAGTTTCTTCTGGTAGTGCACATCTGTACACGCCTCTGTGCACAAAAAATTATTCCGCAGATGAAAAAAAGTAAAGGGAGCATTGTTCCAGTCCTTGCATAGAGTTGCTACAAACCTGTTCCTCTTAGGGGTTATCTATGCTTAGAACTGAGGGTATAATTTCCAGCTCACATACTTGTATGCACACTAGCTTTGATAGCACCAGCATGCTAAAATGAAAATATAGCTTTTGTGGTACAGGTGGTGGGAAAGGCTAGGTATCCCAACTACAAGCCTATCAGAGGGTATGTCTACACTAGCCCCCTAGTTTGAACTAGGGAGGCTAATGAGGGTGACCAAAATTGCAAATGAAGCACTGGATTTAAATATTTAAATATTTGAACATGCTTCATTAGCATGTTTCTGGGTGGTCACCATTTTGGAAATCGACTAGCCAGGAATAACTGCTGTCTACATGTGGCAATGAAGCGGGAGTTCAAAGTAAAGCCCTAACTCAAATTAGCTGTTATTCCTCCTGGAATGAGGTTTAACAGCTAATTCGAATTAAGGCCTTTACTTCGAACTCCCATTTCACTGCCTCATGTAGACGCGGGCAGTTATTCCAGGCTAGTCAATTTCCAAAATGGCAACCGCCCAGGAACATGCTAATGAAGCATGGGATATTTAAATCCCGTGCTTCATTTGCAATTTCGGTCGTCCTCATTAGCCTCCCTAATTCAAACTAGGGGGCTAAGGTAGACATACCCCGAGATGCTAGTTACTGACTCAGGCATTAGCTCTTCCAGCTGGTCAGGCTGCCATGGCTACACTTCTACTTTTTGTGCACTAGTTTGATTAGAGAGTTACCATATGTATGTCCACCTGATATGGATGTTATACCTTCAGCTTGCATTTTCTTTACCCTCTTCTCCCCTCCTGAGCCTGTCTTCTCTATATAGACAGAGCACTTTTAGATGAAGCTACTCTGTGTTTGTACAGTGCCTACAAGGAAGGGGGGACTAGTCCTTAGGCTCTACTGTAATAGAGGGGGCTGGAAGGTGGAAGGAAGGTTTCTCACATCCCTCTTTCCTCTTCTTCATGAAGCGCCTCAAGGACAGGCACAATATGGATCTTAATCTTTCATTTACCAGACTGTGGTTGTGGTTCTTTGTTATGAGAACTGCCTTGATGTGCTTTCTTAAATGTTACAGGTAATTTTGTACAGTAACATTTATCTGACAGGCACTTATGATGACATATTGATATTCCACCTGATCATTTAGATCATCTCTTCATCCCATATGATTCATCAGGAGGGAATTAGAGTAAAATGTAAAAAGTATGCTGATGTAATGACATAGTTTTCAGGAACACATTCATTGTCTTCACCTTGAGCTTTCAGATGGGATAGAGTTTTGAAGAAAACAATAGGAAAGCTGTTTTTAAAATCGTATAGGGGAAAAAGCATCTTTCTCTATAGCATATCTCAGTTCTGACTTATCAGATGTAAGGTGTTTGTTAGATGCAACAGGTTCCTTCCTACGAAGCAGTGTTCTTACATTCCTCACACCCCCTGTAGGCTTTGAAATCAGTGTTCAAAGTGGACTTTCTGAATTCATGAAAACCCACAGGTCTGTAATACATCCCTAATGGAAGTCAAACATGACACCCTAGAGATAAAACACAGTGGCCTTATCCTCTGTTCACAGTAGGTGTCTGTGTATAATAAATATTTTATTTTACTACAAAAACAAATAACTAAACATACCCCCTGTGTTTGTTCTGAACTCGACAGTAGCTTTTGTGAGTTTACTATATTTCAAAGCTAAGAAACAAAATCACAAAGTCATGCCAGTTACATTGCATGCTTGCACAATAGAAAACCAAAGCTCCTTTCATTTTGTATAAACTACAGTATGTTGCTATCTTGCTGGCTACTGCCCTTCTAGTAAAAGCTCCACTGGCATTCCTTAGGGAAACACCAATTTTTGGGGGGTTGTCAACTAATGTTATAAGGTTCCAGCTTAGTAACAACATCTATCTATCTATCTATCTATCTATCTATCTATCTATCTATCTATCTATCTATCTATCTATCTATCTATCTATCTATCTATCTATCTATCTATCTATCTATCTATCACTTCATTTGGCATTTTTCCCTGCACTTAAGCAAATGCACTTAAGCAGATGCTTAACTTCAAGCACATGAATCATCTTCCAAAAGAAAACAGGAAAAAATCCTTGAGGGAGGCACATGCTTAAATACTTGGATGAATTAGGGCCTGAAAGGAGGGAAAGTAGAAGATTTGGGGTTTCCAGTACTGTTGTGTCTCATCTGGAATTTAAATGAGCTTCAGCATAGCATATACCGTTTTTCAGGCCTCTACTCATAATATTAATGCATTACTTTGGGTATTAAGGTAGAAAAAATGTCACCTATTTAAATAAGAGCTCCTTTTTCAGAAGGGATTTTAACCCTGATCCTCTATCAGTAGGACTCTGTGAAGATTAACTTTTTATTCCCATGTGGATTCCCAATTAATTCAGAGGGGCTCTGTTGAGATCCTGAAGTTCATCTCTGTAGATAAAACCTAAGTATGTACTATATTAAGGTTTTAAAAAGAAAGATGATCCTGAACCCCAAAACTACCTCATTTGTGCACGTATAGTACAAAATGTGATGGGTGAAAGCATACAGGTGGATACTCTGCACTGACATATACTCACACAATCCCACTAAGTTTAGTGATGTCATAAATTAGGGCAGAATCTCCCCCATTTGCTACCTCCATGGATTATCAACGCATGCACAGATATGGCAACCTTGGAACTCAGACCTTTGTCACTTTGCAATCCATATTGCTGTGCTTGAAGGATGGCTTGAAATGTGCCAGTGTAATTCAGCTAGTCTCAAAGCATCTCAAGCACTCTGACACTTTTCCATCAAGTGCATAATGTCTGCTAATGACAGAACAGTGACAGCTCCATTGAAATTGTATTGAGAAACAAGACATTACTCTTATTTCAAGGGCAGTGTCTCACCACCCAGCTTTTAAATCTAAAAGATAAAAATGGAAATAGAGAAAAGCTATAATAAAAATATGATCCCTAATCAATCACTGTATTCTCCCAGCTTTACAGTGGGCCAGTTTAGAATCCGGTCCTTTGATTTCAAGTGGGTAAGACTGAAATAACAAAAGTGGAGAGCGATGCTCTAACAGTTTGTGCAAGACCAAATAGTCAGTAAATTCAGAATTAGGGTTTCTTACTCTTTCAGTATCTCATGCTATTATGCTTAGGTATAATAAAATTATATATTTCTAAGTATCATAAGGTAATTATGCCATTCCCTAGGAATATTCATAAGAACTCCAGACACTATAAGATGCCTAAACTTTTACTTGCTTTGCATTGTGGGTTTAAATAAGACAAATGTTATTTTAACATAATATTTGCTGTGTACTTTATATATTTCAGTGGCTTATTTTATCATTCTTACTGTACTAAAATTTACATGTCCTTTTTCTTAAATAATATCCTTGTGTAAATTTTTTGAAAGCTCTAGGTTTATTTTATCACCCATAAACTTAGACTGTATATTAAAATCTTGGAGGAATTTAATATCAGTAGCAGATTATCTTTTTTTTTAAGAGCTCATTTCTCTGCAGTATAGATATATAGGCATATCAAA
Organism: Pelodiscus sinensis; assembly: GCF_052426305.1. Lineage (NCBI taxonomy): Eukaryota > Metazoa > Chordata > Testudines > Trionychidae > Pelodiscus > Pelodiscus sinensis. Next base: position 49,692,396 of record NC_143059.1, read on the forward strand.
TATGTTAAAAGGTTTAATTGATGTTAGTAAATCTTACCATAACTGTCAATAACTTCATAATATATTGGGCCAGTTAATAGGTCAGCAGATATAGATATTTATATCATGCTAAAAGCTGTTTACCAAAGAACAAACTAATTTCTAATGATAATGAAATATGAAATAAATAAATATTAATGTTTAGCTTTTTTCCCTAATTTAAACACATTTTAACACTTGCAATAAATGTTAACTGGGCAGAATTAAAAGTGAGAACCTGTTTGCTTAGATCCTAGGCAAAATTACTTATATTTGTTTGTAGTTCTTAAGTTTGGAAGTATCATCAGTGACATGAGTTAAGCAGTCCTGACAGAACAATGTACTGTACAGTCACAAGATATATATGTTATATACTGGACAGGAATATACCTTACATGTTACTTATACCTGTAGGTTACGTCTACACTGGCACCCTTTTCCGGAAATGCTTAAAACGGAACAGTTTTCCATTATAAGTATTTCCGGAAAAAGTGCGTCTACATTGGCAGGATGCTTTTCCGGAAAAAAGCCCCGATCGTCATTTTCGCGATCGGGGCTTTTTTACGGAAAAGACTACTGTGCTGTCTACACTGGCCCTTTTCCGGAACAGTTTTTCCGGAAAAGGACTTTTGCCCGAATGGGAGCAGCATAATTTTTCTGGAAAAACACTGACAATTTTACATTAGATCGTCATTGCTTTTCCGGAATAGCAAGCGGCCAGTGTAGACAGCTCGCAGCTTATTCCGGAAAAGTGGCTGCTTTTCTGGAATAAGTTACCCAGTGTAGACACAGCCCTTCTGTTTGGCTGTAATGTACTTACAGTAAGTTTTACATCTGAACAATGTTTTTAAAATCTAAAGCTCATGTTCAATTGTTATTCTAATTTTAAGTGAGCTGCAACGTGCTGTGCCCTGAACTTACACTGATGCCATAATCTAGGTGCCTAAATGACCAGCAGATGGCAAGGCACCCATGATGTAAGGCTTTGATCATGCATCAATGAGGGGAAAAAATCATGAACTTTTATGCTACCGATATACCCTTTCTGCAAGGATGTCAGGAGTTCTCAGCTCCTTGCAGGGCTGGACCACAAGTTACTGCTAATTGAAAATGCTCCCTGCTCCCACAGGACCACATTTTAACCTTACTCACACTGAGTATCAGCTGACTTCACTAGCAGTCTCATTGAAGTCAACAGGACTCTTGGATGAGTTAAGTAGTGCCCACTGTAAATAAGGATGGTCGAAATAAATTATACAGATTTAGACCCTTAACTGTCCATTTTTTTCACTTTTCATTTTCCAGTAACGGAATTCAACCCCAGACTTTTTATTTCTCTATTAGCCTTTGCCATCATATGGCCAGTGACATGAGTTTACACACTTGGTCACTTGCTGCAGTTTCACATTACAAAACTAGTGAACTGTACCCAATTAATTTTTTATATTTAATATTAGGTTTTATTCATCTAGTATTTTATTAATAGAATTTTTAAATATTTAATGCAAAATTTTTATATGCAATACTAAGTCTTATTAATCTAGTAAATTTTATTAATAGAATTTTTGTAACTTTTCCCCTAATATTTTTTACCATCAGATTAATTACATAAATTAAAAAAAAACATTGTGGTCCTAGTTGGAAAATAAAGTAATACATGCCCTAAAACCTGAAGTGGGGTGTGAAGAAGTGATATTGACGCAGCCTTCTTCCCTCTCGCTGGTATTTTTCATCCTTATTTCTCCTCAGCTTATTCCTACTATGGTGTCTGCAGACTGATTTGGGATCTAGCAGCCCTAGTTTCCTTGTACTGTATCCTAATTATCTAGTGTTTGTGTGTTACAAGTCCCTTCAAGTGGCAGGTCATCCAGTTACTAAGAAACTCCTCTTCCAATGCACTTTCCTAACATGCTTTATGGGATGCTATTCTATGTATAATCTGAATTTTTCCCCTTCCAAATTAGTAACACAGTCACATAGCAAATTGGAATATGCATGTAGTTTCAGCACTGATATAGTATTGCTTTCTCCTCTTGCTGACACTTTTGATGTTGTTCCCTTTCATCGTCGTCATCATCCTGCTTCTACAGCAGACTTAACATCTGAGGCCTTATATAAGGCATAATTAGAAGCTGCAGGACCCAGATATGGAGGCTGGATCCTATTTTTCAAAAGGCAGCTTCTAGAATTGTGTCTGCCTCCTTGGTTATACTGTGTGGATACTTACAGTACCATCTCCATGGAGCTTTATCTGGGCTGCCTTAGAATTAACCTTCTAATGGTCGTTTTTGGCTACTTTGTCACTATTATATGGTCCTTAAAGCATCCCTGTCTTGAGGGGACCTCTCCCCTCATGTAGCCAGCTCCTAAGACAGCCACTCTCAGTTTAAAGTGGATGAGGGGGCTTTCCCAGGGCAGGGCCAAATCCAGTCCTCCGTTGGTCCAAGTTGGGGCACCTTACCCAAGTAGTGTAAATTACAGCTGCTCCTTTGCACATCTAACTTATACCAAAACCAAGGGATCAGAGAGCAGCAACCAGCTTCCAACTCCACACAGATGAAGCTGAGAATCATGCCCCAGTGTCTTTTGGCTGATCCTTGACAACAGAGAAAGGGGATTCTCTTATTCCTTTACACTTGCTATGTCACATTCATGTTCAAAGTCTTTGTACAGTTATGTGCAAGAGCCTTTATGTGTAACATCCATGCGTGGTGGATGTAAGAGGCAGGGGAAAACAATGCCTTTCCAAACAGCCTGCACCTCCCTTCACAGCATCTTCCCCAGTCTTCCGGTACTGTCAGGACTTCAGCCTTCCCCCTCCTTTGTGTTCCCACTGGAGTTGGAGAAGGCTGGGGAGGGGTGGCCTTCCAAGGAGTCATGGGCAGCACAGACAGGGCTGGGGGAGGGTTCACCCACCACCCATAGTAACATCTATATATACATATTACGCCATCTTGGTATTCATTCTATTTATAAACTTCAGAGCTTCTGTGCTGTGCAATAAAAGCAGACAGTTTTCAGTTCACTGTTGCATAAGATCATCTTAATATCCATAGCCCTTAAATGAAAATTAACACAAGTCTTGGAAGAATGCTGAACCAACAGGATTTTTGGGGATTGCTGTAGTGCAGCTGTTGGATCAAATTGGTTTTGGCTTTAGAAAGAGTGATGATATGAAAAGCAGAGTTTCTACATGCATATACACAGTGACTCAAAATGTGCAGGGGTTTGTTTGGGTTTGCATGCAAAATAGGAAGAGGTTGGGTTTCCCAATCAATTGTGCAACCTTTTCCATCTTGGGGGCAGGAGGCCTAGCTTGCCAGGCACATACACCCCATAAGAGCCTCTGGACATTCCAAGGTGTGACAAGTTGTGTAGCTAGGTGTGGCTATAGCTGCAGTGGCTGTGAACTCCATGTAACATCCATGCTTTATAGCCCACTGGAGGCCTGGTCAGTCAAGGGGAAGTTAGGGTAGCTTTCACTCTGAATTAGATCCTGGATTCCTATTTTGTCTCACTTCAGAGTGGATTTCAACCCCTCCATGCCTCGATTTCCCCAGGTATGCAATGGAAAGAGTGGTACCTGTATACCTCATAAAGGATTTGTGAGGCTTCATTCATGTTTGTAAAGTAACACTGTGCCTTTAAAGGAAGGGCACTATGGAACTGAAATGCATTATAATTACAAATGCTTTTACTGGTCTTAAAAGTATGTGGCCACAAAATTTGACTTGATGACACCTTGGAGAAAGGAGTTCCATAGAGTGCCTATAGGTGGTAGAAGTACGTCCTTTATTTATGTTAAGAGCACATGCTATCAGTTGCTCTGGGTGAGACCTTTCCATCAGAACATGGGGCATAATCACAAAAAAATGTGCTGAACAGCTTTCACTAGACATGTAATATTTTTGTGTCTCAGGGGTGCTTCTTTGTAATATTCTGCATTACCATATGAGGAGCTGTGTCATAATCTATCATAATTTTTAATTTGTTTTACAAATGGTGATTTGACAGCCTGAAGTGACTTTTGATACAATTGCACAAGAAACTTCTTTTTACATTTTAAGAGGAAAAAAAAAGACCCAAAACCCAACCTCACCATTGAAAGAAAATGAAGGCAAAAACTTTGAGTTTACTCAAAAACTAGTTGTAAAACAAACTCTTTAAACTTAAGGCTAATATATCAGCCAGCTCTCACCCCACGATGCTTGGACTATGAGACAACCGTGTTGTGTTTTTTTTTTCTTTTAAACAACATTCTGCTAAACCAGGCACACTCAATGTGTAAAGGAAGAAACATAAACTCACACTTAGCCTTGAATTTCTTTGTTTTGTCAGATTCATTATTACAGTCAGAATGTTATTAAAATGCTGCTCTTTGTCTGTTAATAGTCATTTCAGTTCTCTATTTCTGCCACATGAACTTTAGAATACTGTGAAATGTTTTTGTAGTTACATGTTTTTTTCAAGTTCATTGATCAAACATTTGTACATTTTAATGTTATAAATAATTGAAGAGCCTTCATTTTTCAGTGTTAAAATTAAATTTTCTGTTCTAGCTTTTAAGACTAGAACAAGGGAAAGTATAATTTAAGTCATAAAAAGGCTTCAAAATATGTGGAACTCATTTTAACCCTTTTCTGTGTAACTATTCTCATTTGATTTTGATTTTCACAAAGAGCAAAGCATTCACAATCAGACTTGACAAAATAGTCCAATAGGTGAATAGCCAAAGGAATTCATCTTCTTCCTGCCAAGGCTTAACATGCAAGGTGGGTACAAGGAGGATGCTTGAAGCCACCCAGAAGGGTTTAGTGTATAACAGTTTTGTGGGGTGAAACTAAGCCAGAAAGAGAGGTTCAGAACTGATAATCCATTGAAATGAACAGAGACAGTTCACATCACTCTTAAATGTAAACTATGCTTCTCTCTGTGTGCAGAACTCTGATTTAGAATTAATGTAGTACTGCTGTGTAATAGATGGGGTGGGATTTGAGGACTTCTGTTTAGGGGCTGCAAGCTCTCTGAACACCACAGAACCCAGCTCTGCAGGAGCTCCTTATGAGCCACTGAACAGCAGAAGTGGCTGTGAAATCTTGCCTGGTGTAATTTCTGTGAACTGTTCCCTCCACAGGAGCAGTGCCAGTTGCATGGAGCCAGAAGAGGAGAAGAATTGACTACTGCTGGGTAGGAAGATAGAGGCCTGGAACATAAGGAGCAGCTGGGAGTGTCAGTCCCTGAAGAATCATAGAATACTAGGACTGGAAGGGACCTCGAGAGGTCATCAAGTCCAGTCCCCTGCCCCCATGGCAGGTCCAAATACTGTCTAGACCATCCCTGATAGACATTTATCTAACCTACTCTTAAATATCTCCAGAGATGGGGATTCCACAACCTCCCTGGGCAATTTATTCCAGTGTTTGACTACCCTGATAATTAGGAACTTTTTCCTACTGTCCAACCTAAACCTCCCTTGCTGCAGTTTAAGCCCATTGCTTCTTGTTCTATCCTCAGAGGCCAAGATGAACAAGTTTTCTCCCTCCTCTTTATGATACCCTTTTAGATACCTGAAAACGGCTATCATGTCCCTCCTCTGTCTTCTCCTTTCTAAACTAAACAAACCCAATTCTTTCAGCCTTCCTTCTTAAGTCATGTTCTCTAGACCTTTAATCATTCTTGTTGCTCTTCTCTGCACCCTCTCCAATTTCTCCACATCTTTCTTGAAATGTGGTGCCCAGAACTGGATACAATACTCCAACTGAGGCCTAACCAGTGCAGAGTAGAGCAGAAGAATGACTTCTTGTGTTTTGCTCACACTATACCTGTTAATACATCCCAGAATCATGTTTGATTTTTTTGCCATAGCATAACACTGCTGACTCATATTCAGCTTGTGGTCCACTCTGACCCCTAGATCCCTTTCTGCCGTACTCCTTCCTAGACAGTCGCTTCCCATTCTGTATGTGTGAAACTGATTGTTCCTTCCTAAGTGGAGCACTTTATATTTGTCTTTATTAAACTTCATCCTGTTTACCTCAGACCATTTCTCCAATTTGTCCAGATCATTTTGAATTATGACCCTATCCTCCAGAGCAGTCGGAACCCCTCCCAGCTTGGTATCATCTGCAAACTTAGAAAAGCCATATTTGCAGTATCATATGAAGCTAGTGTGTCCTGGATAAGGTTGCCTCTCTGAGGGAGTCCCATTATTCCATGATTTTCAGTAATGAAATAAGTGAAAATATCCTTTTATTGGTGCTCTTAGACCATTTCTACAATGTTTTCTACACCTAGACTAACATCAGAATGGCAAGAAAAGAGGATTGAAATTCAAACCTTCTGAACCTGTCTATCATTTCACGTTAAGTTTTATGCAAAATTGGGCAGATGTATATTTTTCTGCTGGTTCAGATGAGACTCCCATTAGTGGAAAACTAGCAAAATCATCTAATATTGTGCCCCTTAAGGACCATATCTGTTTGCCAGTTTGGTAACATCAAACTTGAATCCTAGCTTTCAACTGGAACACTGTATCCTAGCCTCAATTGTAATTGCACCCACAGGTTTTCTCTGGAACCTGATAGTTACCAGTTTTAACATACATGTTGCTACTGGATTAGCTGATGAAATGAACGAGCATTATAGTGTTGAGCAAACCTCATGACTCCAGTTTTTGGATGAGTATCATAAGTAGAGTCTCTCCAAAGCTTATCAGAACACATTCTGACTTCTTTGATTGAGAAACTGTGCTGGGAATTTCACGAGAACAGATTCCCATGTGAGATTTCTTGTATTTCCTGGCTCAGTTTGAGCTGGAAATACTGTGAGAACAGAATAAAAAAAATGCTGATTTAATTAACTCTGGCAGCTACAGCCTCCAGACTGCCTCCTATCTGCCCTTTAGAGGAAATGCTCCCTCTAATGAGCACAAACCACATGAAAAGTACTTGTGGCACATTGTGTATATGTTTACTTAGGATAAAAATCACCAAGATAAGGTCCCATAAAAGTTAGGATGAAAACTATGAATCTATACATTAAAAGAGGTAAACCATGAAGATTAGATGTTTTTCCTTCCTGTGACTATCATTTCACTCACTATGAATTTTATGAAAATTGCATTGAGTGAAATGGAGATTTACTGAAAACACTAAAAACTGTTGCTGGAACAAACAACCCTGAGTAAGCATTTGCCGCCTGCATTCATTCCAAGGAAAGCTTTCCCATAATTCTGCTGATGCTGAGATTGGGTATCTATAGATACCTGTAGCCCTGTGTCCACCCCAAACAGCAGTGAAAGACACCTACTTAGATTTAATTTATCATTAAATAGAGATTGATCTGAGCAGCAAAGCTGGATTCAGATACAAATTTAAAAGGGTTATTTTGGGCATGTACATAGCAGTAAATCTCATCAGCTTTAATTTTTCTTTTATTTTAATTGAGCTGATGGTTCCAGTGTGAAATACAAAAAATAAAAAAGCTATCTAGATTGATGCTCTTAGCACCTGGTGTATAGGTAGAAACAAGAATCAGTTCTATCTGATGGTATTTCTAGCAGTATGCAGCACAACTGCCTCACAAAGTTAGCAGACATTATCAGAAACTGCAGTCTCCCAATGCACTCTAATGAAAGAAAGCGTCATGTGTACAGCAGATAGATCACATCATACTGGGTATGCAGATTCTTTCTACCCCATCCTCCAATGAATTCTTTGTGGACAAGTCCCCTTCACCCACACACAACCTATTTAAAATCAGTAGGGTTCTATGTGTGTATAGCTCATTGTAGGAAACATTGTACAAACTTTTTAGCCTATCAACCAGAACACTGAGTGGAATAATTTTTAGGGGCATGTCCACACTACGGAGAAGATCAACCCACAGGAAGTCGATCTTCTACCATTCAATTTAGCGGGGCTAGTATAGACTCCCAAATCAAACACTGAGGGCAGGTCCCCCTCCAACTCCCCTGGCATCCCGTACTCCTCATTTTGTGAGGAGTAAGGGAAACTGATCGGTTCATGTGCTCCCGTCAGCCTCCTGCAGTGTAGACACTGTGACAGCTTGGCTTAAGGTAAATTGAATCCCAGCTATGTGTTTTGCGTACTTGGACAGCATAACTTAAGCTGAACGTCCTGGTCTAGTGTGGACCAGGCCTTAATGAGGTAATCCAATGACGCAAAACATTTCTCCTCATCTACGAGAAACAATTGAAACATTGCCATTCAATTCATTCTTGTCCATACCATCCAAGTGTCAGTTCAAATGAAAATTTCCCTTTATCACTCAATATTGGGTAGTGGATTGCTTAGGATGCATTGAGTACTGCATGGTAAATTACCATTATTATTGTTCTCTGCATAACAACTATTTTTGAGCTAATATTATAGGATTGACTAAAATGTGGTCTTGATGTTCCAGAATACCTGAACATTTCCACACCAGTTTGGCTTCTCTGTGAACATTTCAGCTGCTGATAATCACTTATTTTATTCTTTGCCAAACATGCAGAATCTCTGACAACCGTTTGTTTACATTACTTATACAACTTGCTGGTTTAATCTTTTTTTCCTATTAATCTGTGACAAGCCATGAAATTGAATATTTTTTGCCATGACTAATGTATGAAATTTGTTAGCTCTGTCTGTAATTTACAGAAAGCCTTGAATAATTGAGCCTTAAAGTTTAAAAGCTTACATTTTGCTATTGTAGGAATGATTGTTTCCAGGCATCCAAAGAGCTTTGGTGATGCGTGCTAGTATACAACACCATTGCTAACCTAAGTCCCTATTCAATTTTCTGGGTCTGCATCCAAATATTAATATATAAACTAATCCAAGAAAAGGGAGAGAAGGGGAAGACAGAGCAGCAGAGAGGGAAAGGAACATAAAGTTTGCATAAAGTAAGATATGTTACTTATCTTCACTATCCTGTATACCTTCTGCTAACCATTGTTTATTATTTTCCTTTGCTTTTATGTCTAATTTAGGTTATCAAAACTCCTTGGGCACAGACCTCAGCTTTTTATCACCTGCTCTGAACACCCCTGGCTCCATACAACTAATAATAATAAAATTTCTCAGAAAAGATTTAATTCTGCCAAAGAATGAAGTATTCCACAAATCCTAATGCTAATTGATATCTACTGTATGTTTTATATACAGTATGAATGTTTCTCTTTCTTATCCACTTCTCCTCCCCCCACAAAATATTGCACATATTAAGAATGGGCCAAAGATGTGGTGGACTGATTTAGAATTGAACAAACTCAGGTGAGAATAAGGACAGAATGGGTATGTCTACTCTACAGCACTAATTCGAACTAACTTAATTTGAATTAGTTAATTCGAACTAAGCTAATTCGAACTAGTGCATCTAAACCTAAAAACTAGTTCTAATTAGTATTTTGCTAATTCAAACTAGCATGTCCACATTGAGTGGACCCTGAACCGAGGTTAAGGCTGGCCGGAAGCAGTGCCAGCAGGGCATCATGTTAGGACTTAGAGCATGGAGCTGCTGCCTCAGGCTAGCCGAGGGCTGTGCTTAAAGGGACCCGACCCCCACCCCGGACAGACACTTCTCAAGGGGTCCCCGCTTGCAAAGCAGTCCTGGCTTGGAGTGCCCTGAATGCCCACACTTGGCATATCACAGTACTCGGCCATCAGCCTGGCTACACTTGCCGCTGGCTGCCATCCGGGGGGGGGGGGGGATATCAATCGGGGGGCTGCAGGAGACCTTCCACCCCGAGGAGCCCGCAGAGCCACCCCAGTCCTCCCCATCGGAGGCTCGTACCCCATTTCTCCCTTACCTCCTTCCACTTACCCCTCCCTAGCCTCCCTTCCTGATGTACAAAATAAAGGACACGTGTGTTCAAAAATAGAAACTCTCTTTATTGAACAAAACTGGGGGAGACTGGGAAAAGGAGGTGGGAGAGGAGAAGAGAGAGGGTGAGAGAGGGGAGGGCAACTAAAATGATCAGGGGTTTGGAACAGGTCCCATATGAAGAGAGGCTAAAGAGACTGGGAGTTTTCAGCTTAGAAAAGAGGAGACTGAGGGGGGATATGATAGAGGTCTATAAAAGCATGAGTGGTGTGGAGAGGGTGCATAAAGAAAAGTTGTTCATTAGTTCCCATAATAGAAGGACTAGAGGACACCAAAGGAAATGAATGGGTAGCAGGCTTCAAACTAATAAAAGAAAGTTCTTCTTCACAAAGCAAATAGTCCACCTGTGGAACTCCTTGCTTCAGGAGGCTGTGAAGGCTAGAACTATAACATAGTTTAAAGAGAAGTTAGATAAATTCATGGAGGTTGGGTCCATGGAGTGGTATTAGCCAGGGGGTTGAAATGGTGTCCCTGGCCTGTTTGTGGAAGGCTGGAGATGGATGGCACGAGACAAATGGCTTGGTCATTGTCTTCGGTCCATCCCCTCCAGGGTTCCTAGTGTTGGCCGCTGTCGGAAGACAGGCTACTGGGCTAGATGGACCTTTGGTCTGACCCAGTACGGCCATTGTAAGCTCAGGGCTCAGGGTCGGGGGTCTCACTGGACCACCCTGATTTTCATGCACACCTGCTCCTGGGTGGCCAGGCTGGCAGCTATCCTGCCCTAGCCGTCCACTTTCCTGTGCCTAGTGCAGAGGTCATGGATGAGGTCCATGATCTCCGTACTAGACCAGGTGGGCACCCGCCTCTTGCGGACCTGGGCAGGCTCCCAGGAGCCACCAGTCTGGTCCCGGGAAGAGGCGGAGGGCTGGGTGGCAGCGGGTGGCTGGTTCGTGCCGTGCCAGGTGCAGGGTCTGCTGGCTGGGTGCTGGCAGTCTTGCACCTGGCACGGGCACCGTAGCCAGACCGTGCCCCTTTAAGGGGTCCAGGGCCAGGAGGGGGGCAGACGAGTTTCCCTGGTGGTGCCCAGAGTGGCCACCTGGGAAAGCTGGGGAGGGCTAGCCTCCCACTAGTTCGAATTAAGTGGCAGCACACCCCTTAGTTCGAACTACTTAATTCGAACTAGGCATTAGTCCTTGTAGAATGAGGTTTACCTAGTTCGAATTAAGTGCTCCGCTAGTTAGAATTAAGTTCGAACTAGCGGTTTGCCTGTGTAGCGCCTATCAAAATTAATTCGAACTAACGTCTGTTAGGGTATGTCTACACTACCACCCTAGTTCGAAGTAGGGTGGTAATGTAGGCAACTGGAGTTGCAAATGAAGCCCGGGATTTGAATTTCCCGGGCTACATTTGCATAAAGCCGGGCGCCGCCATTTTTAAATGTCCACTTGTGCGGACTCCGTGCCGTGCAGCTACACGCGGCACGGACTAGGTAGTTCAGACTAGGCTTCCTAGTCTGAACTACCATTACTCCTCGTTTCACGTGAAATGAGGAGTAACGGTAGTTCAGACTAGGAAGTTTAGTCCGAACTACCTAGTCCGTGCCACGTGTAGCCGCGCGGCACGGGGTCCGCACTAGCGGACATTTAAAAATGGCGGCACCTGGCTTTATGCAAATGAAGCCCGGGAAATTCAAATCCCGGGCTTCATTTGCAACTCCGGTTGCCTACATTACCACCCTAGTTCGAACTAGGGTGGTAGTGTAGACATACCCTTAGTTCAAATTAACTTTGTAGTGTAGACATACCGAATGATACTAAAATCTTACAAGCTGTTCTCATGAGAATTGTGGTTCACATTGTTGGAAATTGTGCAGAATCAGAAACTCATAAGATTTCTGCCGACTTGGATTGCCCAGTAACAAAGCCATAGATGCAAGCTCACATCTTACCACTATCTTGTAAGGGCTAGGTAGACAGGTTGTATACGAGGTTCTGGTTTGAATCCACACTCTATACTGTGTAGATATCTGATATATGCAGAGACAGATACTATTTGAAGTATCTCTTTCAATAAGATAAACACTTTATTTAGATATTTATATTAAAACCACCCCTAAAACAACTGTTAGTTTACCTCAACATATTTTAAAAAGTTACATGGGCACACAATTTGTAGTCTACACTTGAACCAATTCAAACAAAGCAACAGACTTAACCCTTTGCCAAGAGTGTTTGAGGAGCTATTAATTTTATTTAGTTTTTTTTTAAACTAATATTCTGCTGGGGGTAAATAGAGTCTGTCTAATCCAGAATCTACAGCCACCAGAACTACAGATTTCACAAGGCCTTGTCAACTCCTCACCCAGCTATATGGACCCAGTCCATCATGAGCTTAATGAGCTCTTGATTTTCTCTTCAGGGTGCTGCCAAAGTCCATCTCAGCAGGCAGTATTCAAGTGTGTACTATACTGTTCTTGCCTGGAAGCTTGTCTACATTAAGGAGATGCTTATTGGTATAGTTGCACTAGTAGAAACCTCAAAATTACTGGTGTAAGTTGCACAGCCCCAAGCCCCATCAGGAGGCTACAATAGCATGTCTACATCATTGTGATAAATTTCTAGTGCATATTTCCCTGATATAGACAGACCCTTGGAGTCACTTTTGTGACAAAAGGTCCTTTGACCATGGGCCTCAGACTTTACAAAAGGTGCTTTAACCTACCCTTGAATTCCATTAAGAAGATTGTTTTCCCCCATATTTTCATTCTAACAGCAAGCAGAAGTCTTATTAGTAACTCAACCAATGTTGTAGGCTCCAGCAGTGTGAATAGTTTTAAAGGTCTAGTTGTTTATTCAGGCAAAACCAAAATGTCAAACCTTTATAAGTTTCTAGAGAAGACAATTACAGAGATAATTCTGTCACATTATTTTCCAAACTGGAGAAGATGCATCTGAACCAAACCCCCCAAATTGAACATCCCAGACTTTATAGATGGGAAAAATACGTAGATTCTAACAGTTATGGTTAGATATAGCTAAAGACCTGGTACTTCATTCTGTCACAAAATTGATTCAGAAACTTCTTTTCATGGATCACAGAGGACCTGGTAGTTGCTACCATGACAACTTTAAGGGCACTGCTGTAGCATCTAATTCCACCCAGTCAGGAGAACAGAATATGAGGGAAAAAAGGAAACATGATGGTAGCAGCCAACATAAGAAGTGAGCCAGAGCTATCACTCTGATGTCTGCTTTTGCACAAGAAAATGTGTTCTTAGATGGATATAGATTACAGGTATACAATGGTACATTTAGCCTTAAATTACAAAGAGTTGCTTAGTACAAAATCCCTTTGAACAAAGATAATTTTATAGCTAGCTAGCTAGATAAAGCTCTGGTTGGTCTATATGGATAGATATTCTGGCTGTTCTCTGTGGTTCTCATGCTACTGGCAGATAGTGTTAGCCTCAGAGGCTTGCTGTGGCCCTCCACACGGCCTCTTTCTCTTTACTAGATGCAGGAGACACAGTCTACTGAGACATACTCACCACAGGCTAGTGCATAAATTTGGGGTAAAATTCCCTCTGGAGTCCTGATTTCCCTTCTCAGGAGCAGATTTTGAGATGTCATGGGGAGGTTTTGGGGAAACCCGGGCCCACTCACTACTCCTGGTTCTGGCCCAGTGACCTTAAGGCAGCAGCAATAGGCAGGGTTACTGCCACTCTCAATCTGGCAGCTTTGCCCCTCGCACCTTTCATCTGGTACCTGCTAGTTAGTCCTCAGCTCATACCCATGCAGCTCTTCTGTACTGCACTTTCTCCTTCCAGTCCATCATAATTTTCCTTCTCCCTTCCTTGACTTGTGGGAAGACCTTTTAAAGCTGCCCCACAGGCCTTAATTGGCTGCAGGTGTCTAATTAGTTGTAGCTTCTAGCAAGCTCTAATAGACCCCAGGCAACTACCTGATTATGTTGTAATTAGGTTGGCCTTTTTTACTCAGGGAAGAGAAAGCTGTTCACCCATGCCCCAGCATGTCTTCCTTCCATTAGTGTACAGCAGCCAGCTGGTCTGGGTCTGTCTATATATATATATATATATATATATATTCTATAGAGAGTAGGTCATGTCTGTCTATATATATACTATAGAGAGTAGGTCATGTTATTTCTTTTAAATATTAATCAGAAAAATTGAAAAGCTTTATTATAAGGATGACAAATGCTACTATGCCTCAAGGAAAGGTTGTGCACAGGATGTGCAAGCTCATACTTATTGATTCAACATGGTGACTGGGAGCTGCACTTTTAATGGGGGAAATAAAACATCCTCTTAATTGGCTATAAAAGGATGTACAACACAGACTTACTGAAACATTAGGCTGCATAGTTAGGATCTACTTTGTGACAATGCCCCTTTTTATTAATATTTTATTGGTTGTAAAATCCTATGAGTTTATCCATGTTTTTGGTACAAAAGATCCATTTTGGTTTAAGTAGAGAGTAGAAGAAAAAAATTCTGCATAAGGCAAATTAAAAACAGTATACCCTACAGAGTAATAGTACTTTATCATGATTTATACATGGGAATGCAAGTGTTGCCAAAAAAATAGGTGACCTCTCTTCCTTCTATTAATAATTACAGTATGGAGATGGAAGCCTGATATGCAGAAACTCCTGCATGCAACATAAATATTCCTTAAAGAAAAAAGGGAACTGTTTCAAAGAAAAAACTTAAAGGGGGTGAATCCAGGTATTAAGTGTCAACAAGCATTTCATCTCATGCAATGGACAACAAAGTATTGGAATGTCTCCAAAACTCAGGTTTTATTCTAATTGTTCAAATTGATTTAATAAAACCAAGTAAGATTAGGCTCTATTCACCCAACTCTTCCACTCCACTGAATGCAGGTCTTCTTGGGTATGTCTACACTACAGAGAAGATGGAAGCTGCTGCTGTCGATGTTCCAGAGTTCAAATTAGCAGGTCTAGTGAAGATATGCCAATTCAAACTGACAGGTGCACTCTGGTTGATGTTGGAAGTCCTCCTTCCACAAGAAGCAAAGGAAGTTGAAGGAGAGTGTTCTCCCTTTGATTTCCTGCAGTGTGGACAGCACCAAAAGTTGAGTTAAGGTACTTCTACTTCAGCTACACAATTAACATAGCTGAAGTTGCATATCTTAATACAACCTTGTCCCTAGACATACCTTTTTCCAAGCTCCTTGCTTAAATATTTAAATATAAATATGAAAGCCAGCCAAGACAGAACTGAGGATATTTAGCTGTCTCCTTAGCTAACCGGGATTGTTCCCAGAAAAAAGGAAATTGGGGTGTGTCTAGACTACATGCCTCCTTCGACGGAGGCATGTAGATTAGCCAGATCGGAAGAGGGAAATGAAGCCGCGATTAAAATAATCGCGGCTTCATTTAAATTTAAATGGCTGCCCCGATCTGCCGATCAGCTGTTTGTCGGCAGATCGGGGGAGTCTGGACGCGATGCCCCGACAAAGAAGCCTTTCTTCATCGACACAGGTAAGCCTCGTGAAACCAGGCTTACCTGTGTCGATGAAGAAAGGCTTCTTTGTCGGGGCATCGCGTCCAGACTCCCCCGATCTGCCGACAAACAGCTGATCGGCAGATCGGGGCAGCCATTTAAATTTAAATGAAGCCGCGATTATTTTAATCGCGGCTTCATTTCCCTCTTCCGATCTGGCTAATCTACATGCCTCCGTCGAAGGAGGCATGTAGTCTAGACACACCCTTGGTTAACCTTCTGTTTCAGTTTCAGGGCCTTTTCCAAACATTTGCTTGTTCCAAGTCAAAACTAATATTGGGGTTTTATTACAGACTCAAGTCTCAGTCCAGGCACTCTAAAAAATAACTGAGACTTTTGATGTCTGATGGATAATATTTAAGAAATTCTCTTCTATAAGTCTAAAATCCTGTACTTATATCTTCTGTACTTATGGTAGCAGTTGAGTGCCTCGTGATCTTTAATTTATTTAAATTTCCCTACTCCGAAAATAAAACTAGTCAGTTTTGCATGATTTTTACTTGAAAGTAGGCAAAAATTTCAGTTTTCAATTTTATTGGATACTTCCTTTTTAGTGCTGGGAACTGGAATCCAATAGCATTGTATTAATGTAGCAGTGCTGCTTGTTTTTCTTTGGCTGATCCTGTTTCTTCACCCATTCCCCTACTACTTTTATTTTCAGGATATTTCTTTCTCCAGACTAGTCAGAAATGATACTGCAGATCACTGTAATGAAGTTCATAATTTTCAATCTTAAACATTACATTTGTATTAAAAAAACAGGTAAAATGAAAAGCAGAGTGCACATTTCATGGTACAATTGATCTTTAAATATTGCACAGAGTATTTTATGTTTTCCCCGTTTAAAGGCTCATCTGTAAATGGGTTTGGGTTTTTTTTAGAAATTACTGAAGATAAATTACTGAAGGCACCAAATTACCTGAGAGAGTATATTCAACTATTTGACCAACTTTTCTACTTTTGCTATTACTGTCATCTATTCAAGACTGACTAGGGCAACCCTATTTTCCAGGACAACATATTGGCATAATCCCCATTCCCAAACCCTTGAAACCCAAACCATAAACAACCCATAGAAGAACTCAGGAACAGAGAAGTCATAAGAAATTCCACAATGTAACATCCAAGGCTGCTTTGTTTTGCCAATCTGTACAAAATCTGTTAAATATGCCCATAATAATTAAGCTTACATTATAGAATGGGGCTCTTTAGGCTAAGTATTACAGTAGTCTTCCGATATTCTGGCACCCTTGGGACCCAGGGGGTGCCGGATTATCGGATATGCCGGAATATCAGGAGGTACTCCAGCGGGGTGCTGTGACAGATCTGCCAGGACATGCACTGCATGGGGGGTCGGCAGGGAACGGCACGGGGAGGGGTGAACCCTCCGCAGTGTTGCGGGGAGGCAGTGGAAGCCCCACACAGCTGGGGAAACTTGTAAGCGGGGAAACTTGTAAGCGGGGGCGGTGGATAGAGGGCAAGAGGCAGGCAATTGTTTAAGGCGGGCGGGCAGAGGTGTGCGCGGGTCAGCGGGGAACGCTGCCTACCTCTCACCCCCTCTCTGCCGCCACCACTTACAAGTTTCCCCACTTGCAAGCCAGCTGCGCAGGGATTCCACCGCCTCCCCGCAACACGGTGGAGAGTTCGCCCCTCGCCGCGTCGTTCCCTGCTGACACCACCCCCCGCCCACCTGCCTGCCTGCTTCCCTGCCTTAAACAGCTGCCTGCCTCTTGTCCCCTCTCTGCTGCCACCTCTGGGCCGCTCCAGTTGTCCGGCTAGCTGGAGCACTTCTGGGTTCCAGTTGGTGCCGGACTATCAGGAGTGCTGGACAACTGGATGACGGACAATTGGAGTTTTACTGTACTACTATTTTTTTCAAACAGGCAAAGTAGGATGAGGAAGATGTCATTCTTTTTCTTCTAAGATTAGAAGACTTTCATGTCTTTTGAGTTTTTTAGATGATAGTTGATAATCACTATTCCCTATGTGGCAGCTGATCACTCCTATATGAATATTTGAATGGACTTGTCTTTGGGCTGGGGTGTGCCAGGTTTATTAAATAGGACAAGCGGTGAGGAAGAGTAATCCATGCAACTGAAGCTTGCACTTTGTCTACACTGGCAAGTTTTGTCAAGGAAAAGTACCTTTGGTTAAAAAAAAAAATCCTGCATGAGTACTCACACAGCAATACAACTTTTGTTGGGAAAATGACCATTATTGTTGACAAAAACTTCTAGCTACATGCAGGGCTGAACCAAGCTATTCCAGCACCCCAGACAGACAGTTTAATTGCACCCCAGGTTGGGGTAGGGTGCATGCGCAGCCCTGTCCCCACCCAGCGTGTGGGGGAGGGTGCATGGAGCTGGCAGCGGCAGGACGCACGTGCCCGGCCCAGCCCGGCCCGGCTACCGCCGCTGGCATGCAGCCCAGGGCCGCCCAGGGCAGGCCTAGCCTGGCCAGGCAGGGCCCTGCAGCCACGGGGGGAAGGGCGCTGCTGGTCAGCGCTGTGGGGGGTTAATGTGTCCCCCGCCCTGGGTGGCCACTGCAGGGTGGCCACTGGGAGCTGCTGCAGCCCACAATCCGGAGCCAGGCGTGCGGCGCCTGATGGCAGCTATTAGGGGAACTGCGCGCCCCTAACAGCTGCCATCAGGTGCCCCCCATAGGTTGGTGCCTCGGGCAGCTACCTGGCTAGCCCATGCCTAATCCGGCTCTGGCTACATGAGGGACTTCTTGATTTTTCCACTCCCTTTGTTGTTGATACACGTGCAGAGTGACGAGGAGTCCTGTGGCCCCTTATAGACTAACTGAAGTGTAGGAGCATAAGCTTTCATGGGCAAAGACCCACTTCGTCAGATGCATGCATCTGATGAAGTGGGTCTTTGCCCACGAAAGCTTATGCTCCTACACTTCAGTTAGTCTATAAGGGGCCACAGGACTCCTCGTTGCTTTTGCAGATTCAGACTAACACGGCTACCCCTCTGATACGTGCAGAGTAAACATCTTGAAGTGTTTTGTTACTGATTCAGGCCTTCGGAAAGGGGCCCACAATTCCCAACCAGCCTCTCTGCTCAGGAGTTTGAACTCCACTGCCCTGCAGCCAGGTCACCAGGGCCACTATCACATTACTGGATATTAAAGGGAGCAGCCAGATCACTACTGCACCCTCGGGGCGGGGGTTGGGAGGTGTTTGCCCCAAAGTCTGTACAAAGGGGGCCATGTGAGATGTCAAATGAAAGCTTATGTTCCGCTGATTTTATGTATGTTATTCATGTACTTGTGTGATATCTGTATGTGGAGTTATAAGTATGTACTCTGTGTTGATGCTGGAAGATTCTCTGTCTGAGACAAAGCAATGGGCCAGGAATGTTCAATCAGTGACTATGCTAATTAGCAAGACTCCAGGGACAAGGCTCTCAGAGAGGCCAATACACACTTGAGGAATGTGTCTGGGACCTGCAAAACAGCCAATATCATGACTGCTGACATGGGACACAGAGATAGGTCTCTGGGCCATGTGACCTGCTCCAGCTTGGAAGATACTAGGGATGGATATAAAATGCCAAGGGGCAGACTCCATCTTGCCTTCAATTCTGCAGATTCAGTCTTGTGAGGAACAGCAAGCCGGGAAGAATCGTTGGCCCATCCTGACGTAGGGTGTATACCAGAGACTTTTAAGATAGCAGTTTATAACATTTCTGCTAAGAGCCTGAATCGAGAACTTGGTAATTCGATGCATGTAATGTATTCTACTTAACAACCTTACTCTCATGCTTTTCTTTCTTTTATTAATAAACCTTTAGATTTTAGATTTTAAAGGATTGGCTCAGCGTGATCTTGTGGGTAAGATCCATAGTGTAAATTGACCAGGGATTTGTGGCTGGTTCTTTGGGGTAGGTGAGATTGGGTTCTATAACCCCTGCCCCGTGTGGTAGGCCTGGGGCTGACTGTGACACAGAGAGAGCTGGGGTGTCTTAGAGGTTTTGCTCGTGAGGCCTCTTGCTGGCTGGATTGGCAGCTGGAATGCTCAGTATGACTGGTTTGTGACCTGTTTGGGAAGGTCTCCAGTCTTGGGCTGTAAGGAGCCCTTGTTTTGAGCAATTCACTCTGAGCCCTCAGCAGTGCCCAGACCCGGCCCGGTCCGTCACAGCCATCCTTAGAAATTATGGTGGCCTATGCAGCCTATAGGCTTAGCTCAATGAGCAATGGTCTCAAAGCATCTTCCTAAGTGCCCACTCCTGCCCAGCATACCAAACTCTCTCCCACTTACACTATCACAGAGCTTTTGGATCTGATCAGTGTATGAGGAAAGGAGTCCATTCAATCCCAATGAGTGTGTCTCACAGGAACTGAGACATGTACAAGCACATTTCTTATGTGAAAGGGGTTATGAATGGAATCTGGCTGGCATGTCAGGGTTAACATGTGCACTATCACACAAAAGGGCACGGGATTTTCAGAACCTTGTTTTTCAT
Organism: Pelodiscus sinensis; assembly: GCF_052426305.1. Lineage (NCBI taxonomy): Eukaryota > Metazoa > Chordata > Testudines > Trionychidae > Pelodiscus > Pelodiscus sinensis. Next base: position 49,712,259 of record NC_143059.1, read on the forward strand.
CTTGTCTTCCAGGCAGCACTTCTAATAGCACAAAGCACCCTTGCGGCATTCAGGGGCATTAAGTATTGATTCAAGAGAGCCACCTGCAGAACACTCAACCTTCTAGGAGTTTTTCTGTCCAAATGCTGGCCAGATTTCTGTTTAGCTTATGAGACCAGTGACAACAAAGACTGGTGATGCATAATTACAGGAGTCTGCTATACTCTTATCTAGTCAATAGATAATTGTACCTTTTTGCTGCAAATAGCAGTTGAAATCACTCTATCTCAGACTTTATATCCCATGGATTGCTGCTGGGTTGCTCATAAACAACAGAGTAATCTGTACATAGAGTCTATACTTCTACACAAACATACACATACAAAATAAAAAAAATCTTTGTTTTATGTCATCAACTTTTTAAAAAACTCTGGGGGAGTAGGTGCTGTTTGTTCATCCAACATCCCTGCTTCTAAATCATGTCTGGATTGCACTGATTAAGATAGCATGCAAATGGATTACATTGATCTTAATTGCTCAATTTATCTTTTATAAAGCTGATGTGAAAGTTGAATTTTGGCTCTTGCTGAGCTTTTTAGGCCCTTATGAGGAAAATTTAAAAACAAGACAGGAAGCATGGATTTAAACATTGTGTCAGGTAATGGCAGATACTGTCTGAAGGTGTTTCATTGCAGAAGTTTGTTGTAACGTGGATTTGGGAATGTTTGGGATAAGGGGGGAATGTTACTGGTGAGCAGCAATCAGGACTTGGAGAAAGAGGTTCAGAAAATAATAATACTCGATTGGGGTTCGTATGGTTTTATTGTTTGCAATCTGTCACCCCACAAACACAAAGCCCTCTTCTGTAATGAGATAAGAACATAAGAACATGACATACTATACTGTGTCCATCTAGCCCAAAACCTTTTCCCTGACAGTAGTCTGTATCAAAGGCTCAAGGGGCCTGTATCAAAAAGGGCTATTGGAGTAATTTATCTCTGTCTTCTGCTCCCTCCCTTCAATAATCAGAGATTTGGGGTCATTCTTAGCATGGAGTGGCATTCCAGACTATCTTGGCTAATAACCATGCATGGACCTTGCTTCCATGAACATATTCATTTGTAAAACTTAAAAAACAAGAAATAGTCTAGTAGCACCTTAAACACTAACAAAACATGTAGATGGCATCATGGGCTTTCGTGGGCACAACCCACTTCTTCAGATGACCGGAGTGTAGTGTGTTTTCTATACAGTGGAGTGTAATGTAGTGTTCATTCAGTTGTGTTTTGAATGCAGTTATACTTTTGGCTGCATTGTGTGTTGTGTGAAAAAGTACTCTTTTTGTTTGTATTAAGTCTGCTGCCTATTAATTTAATCAAGTGAGCCTCATTTTTGAATTGTGGGAAAGGGTGAATAACTATTTTCTAGTCACTTTGTTCCATTCATGATTTTGTAGATTTCTGTCATATCTCTATCATGTCTTAGTCATCTCTTTTCCAAGCTGTTCAGTGCTAGCTGATAGTCACAATCTAGTTATTGTCATCTTATTTACTACAAAAGTTTGCACAAATATTTCAATATCCATGTCCTAAAAATAGTGAGGGCGAGTAACATATTTTTCCCCACACAATGAAATCTGTATTTCAGGGAAAAAGAGTTGCAGTTTCCTGAAAATCATTTACTGATAGAAAACCAACTTCCCAGCATTTTTATCTTACAACTAGGCAATTAGCCCATCATAAGACGGGATTTTCAGGTCTCTCCTCCACGTCGGTCTTCTCTCCTGAGCCTCCGGTCTCTCGCTCCATCTCTCTCTCTCTCCTCCTCCTCCTCCTGCCTCCCCCTCTCTCTTTCTCTCTCTCACCCCTCCTCCACCTCCTGCCTCTATCTCTGTCTCTCTCTTTCTCTTCTCCTCCCCCTCCTGCCTCTCACTTGGGGGACCACGGAGCCCACACACTCCGCATGCTACATGGGGGCGCGGAGCCCAAATGGTCGCTTGCGACACTTGCTCCCACGCGGCGGCCTGGCTGAGCAGCACAGAAGTCATCCGAGCACCACCGTGGGAGGCGAAGGGGAGGTGACGTTCACGGCCAGGGGGCGGGGCCTGGAGCCACTGTCACACCGCACGTCACCACCCCTCTCACCTTCACCTCCCGCCATGGCGCTCGGCTGACTTCTGCGCTGCTCAGCCGGGCCGCCACGGGGGAGCAAGCATCCATTTGGGCTCCCCCGTGGTGGCCCGGCTGAGTGGGACAGAAGTCAGCCGAGAGCCACAGCGGGAGGCAAAGGAGGGTGGGGCGGTGACCTACAGGGCCAGGCCCTGCCCCCTGGCCATGTATGTCACCTCCCCGCCCCTCTTCTCCTCCCGCCGTGGCGCTCGGCTGACTTCTGAGCCGCACAGCCGCACCGCTGAGGGGGAGCAAGTGGTGCAAGTGGCTGTTTGGGCCCCGTACTCCCCATGCAGCATGGGATGCCCAGAGGGAACAGCCAGTATTTTGGGCAACAGCGCCGCCTAGAGGGAACAACCAGCATTTCGGCATTACGGACTCTCAGACACTGGGCTACTATATATATGATGACTTCGGATTTTCAGATCTCTCCTCCACGTCAGTCTTCTCTCCTGAGCCTCCAGTCTCTCTCTCCTCCTCCTCCTACTGCTTCCCCCCTCTCTCTATCTCAGCTCTCCTCCCCTCCTGCCTCTCACTCGGGGGACCACGGAGCCCAAGTGGCCTTTTGGGCACTGCGCTCCTCGTGCTGCATGGAGAGCGTGGAGCCCAAATGGTCGCTTGCATCACTTGCTCCCACGTGGCAGCCTGGATGAGTGGTGCAGAAGTCAGCCAAGTGCCATGGCGGAAGGTGAAGGAGGGCAGGGCCTGGAGCCGCTGTCACACCGCACGTCACCCTCCCTGCCCTCCTTCCCTTCCTGCCATGGCGCCCGGCTGACTTCTGCGCCACTCAGCCAGTCCGCCACGGGGGAACAAGCGGCCGTTTGGGCCCCACACTCCCCATGCAACATGGGCTGCCCAGAGGGAACAGCCAGCATCTCAGGTAACACTGCCGCCCAGAGGGAACAGCCAGCATTTCAGCAACAGCGCCCCCCAGAGGGAACAGCCAGCATTTCGGCGTTACAGACTCTCAGACACTGGGCTACTATATATATGACCGGAGTATCAAGAAGAAACATTGCAGACATCTCATATACCTAGATACTATGTGACTAGGGTATCAGGTTTTACATACCCAGTTCTAGCAGAAGTTATTTTGATTTTAGCCTTTCACTAAAATCAGCATTTATGTCCCTTCATCCTATTATTGACTGCAATTAAAACTAATTTCAAATAGGGAATTTTAATTCAGGAAGTATAATAAATGTCATGACTATGATATGTACATTAGTGTAATCTAATGTGAGTAAAAAGTCACTTGAGATGGAAAGAAACAAGAGTTCCTCCAGGACTGGTGCCATAGCATGAGCAACAAAATGGAAACCCTTGTTAATCCTTTGGAAATATTAGGTTAATAAATGAAAATGAGATAATGACTTTTGTGGCTAGCTGAATCTTGTCAAAAGCCTCTTAAGAGCTTCATGAGTCTCAGGGACTGTGTTATATGGCCAAAAGAAAAAAAAATCACACACAAAAAAGTTCAGCTGCAGGCTGTCCACAATAAAAAACAAAGTTAAATAAGAATATGTATTTAGTATTACTATTATTCTTGCTATCACACTCCTCAACTTAGAAGGTTTTCATTTTAGGGACTCCATCCCAAAACATCATTGCAGGTTTTTAATTGGTATTTTAGTATTTCCCCAGAATGAAAGAAAAGCCTTGATGCAGTTCATCTTTCTTCCTCTCACACTAAAGGTCAATGAGCAAAGGTGAATTTTATCCTTTCTGATTCCAAATCGCACACGTTCATAAAGATCCCATTATCGGTAGCCAACACTTCAGATCTGTTTCAACACCAAAGGTAAAATTAGATCTCCTTAGAATGAACAATAATGTCAATCCAGACATTACACTGCAAAAGCAAAAAGTGAGCTGAACTTCAGAGTCCAAATTTGACACTGAACTCTCCCAATGTTTGTAGTTGTTCAAACTCGAGGGTTCGGCTCCATCTCTAGGAAGCAGCTGAAAGTAGCTGCGGTGCATGATTAGCTAAAATGCCTCGCAAGTTCAGTTTGTGATGGAAGCAGCCATATATGATCTGAAAATAGTGTTCCTCTGCACTTGTGTGATTTTGTATCATAGATATAAGGTGTGAAGGTTGAATACAGGTGATCGTGAATTTATGCTCTCAGAATGGCAACTTGACCAAAATTTAAAGACACTTGCCTGTTTTCAGGTCAAATATACACTTAGGCTATGTCTAGACTACATCCCTCTTTCGAAAGAGGGATATAAATTAGACATATCGAAATTGCAAATGAAGCTGTGATTTGAATTTCCCATTCTTCATTTGCATAATCACGTCACAGTATTTTTTCGAAAAAATGCTATTTTGAAAGTGAAACTGCGGTCTAGACACAGTTCTTTCGACAAGAAAAGCATTTTTTAAAAGGATCTTTCAAGAAAGGCTTTTCTTTTTGAAAGAACCGCATCTAGACTACAGTTTCATTTTCGAAATAGCATTTTTTGAAGAAAACACTGTGATGCGATTATGCGAATGAAGCGTGGGAAATTCAAATCCCAGCTTCATTTACAATTTCAATACGTCTAATTTACATCTCTCTTTCGAAAGAGGGATGTAGTTTAGACGTACCCTTAGCCAGATGCATCAATTGAGCATTAAAACACTTTCCATGTTAATCACCATTTTCTATTTTAAACAAATTCTACAAAACTATGAAAAATATGAGATGGTATCAAAAAGCCAGAGGAAACAAACCATCATAAATAACTGCAATCTTTTTTCAGATACTTTGTCTATATATGACCTATTCAGAATGTAGTGAGGCTAATTTTCCATTATTTCTGGCATTATTTTTTCAGTAAAATAGTAACTCTTTAAGAGTCCATTCATTATAAAGTTCATTTGATATTCATGGAAATAGTAGTGATGATAATGAATTCATTTGGTATTCATGTGGATGTCACATGTACTTCTTTAGAGGTACTATTGTAATTCAGCTTCAGTTAAGCTACATTTTTTACTTTGACCATGACTTTCTTTCTGTTGTGCTTTACCAGGGGAAAGGATGGTGTGGGCTGAGATCTGAATTTCTTCCTGATTCTGTTCTGGACTTCCTTGTTTGTCTTGAGCACGTCACTTAACCTCTCTTTATTCAGTTTGTCTTATGGGTAATGGGAATATATTTGTCTCACAGCACTCTTAGCCAAATTTAATCCATTAATGTTTGTGAAAAAGTTTCAGACACCATCTGTACTTGTCCCGATAGAAGATATTGAAGACATTCAGAATATTAATTATTTAAAACCTTAACGGTAACTTCCCCAGGTTTTCTTTAGCTCTTGTTTTTAAATCAGCACAGGTGTCTCCTAAAAACATCCCAGTGGCCATGACTACTGATTTTGGGGGACTGATTTTTGGGTGCCAACTTCAGACATTTTACAGATACCCAATTTTCAGAAGTGCTCAGCACCTCTTATCAGGAAAATAAGTTATCATAGAATCATAGAACCATAGAGCTGGAAGAGACTTCAGAAGGTCATCAAGTCCAGCCCCCTGCTCTAGGCAGGACAAATCCCAACTAAATCTACCCAGGCAGGGTTTTGTCAAGCCAAGACTTAAACATCTCTAGAGATAGAGACTCTACTACTTCCCTAGGTAACCCATTCCAGTGCTTCACCACTCTCCTAGTGAAATAGTTTTTCCTAATATCCAACCTGGACCTCTCCCACCACAACTTGAGACCATTGCTCCTTGTTCTACCATCTGTCACTACTGAGAACAGCCTCCCTCCATCCTCTTTGGAACCTCCCTTCAGGAAGTTGAAAGCTGCTATGAAATCCCCCCTCACTCTTCACTTCTGCATACTAAACAGACCTAACTCCCTCAGCCTCTCCTCGTAGGTCATATGCTCCATCCCCCTAATCATTTTCGTTGCTGTCCGCTAGACCCTCTCCAATGCGTCCACATCCTTTTTGTAGTGGGGGGCCCAGAACTGAACACAATACTCCAGATGTGGCCTCACCAGAGCCAATTAAAGGGGAATAATCACATCTTTAGATCTGCTGACAATGCTCCTCTTAAAGCAACTTAATATGCCATTAGCCTTCCTGGCTACAGGGGCACACTGTTGACTCATATCCAGCTTCTCATCTACTGTAACCCCCAGGTCCTTTTCTGCAGAACTACTGCTTAGCTGGTTGGTCCCCAGCCTGTAACAATGCTTGGGATTCTTCCATCCCAAGTGCAGGACTCTGCACTTGTCCTAGTTGAACTTCATCAGATTTCTTGTGGCCAATCCTCCAATTTGCCTAAATCATCTCTGCCCTCAAGCATATCTACCTCTCCCTCTAGCTTAGTGTCATCTGCAAACTTGCTGAGGGTGCAATCCATCCCCTCATCCAGGTAATTAATAAAGATATTGAACAAAAAAATAGTCTGCATCTACACAAGCAAGCAGTTATTTCGTCTTAATGTTAAAATAACGTCAAGCCGGAGGACTTCTTACTCCAACTTCTGTAACCCCCATTTTATGAGGAGTAAGGGAAGTTGAGGAAGAGTGCTTAAAGGGCCATGGTCTGGCTACGGTGCCTGTGCCAGTTGAAAGCCTGCCAACACCCAGCCAGCAGACCCTGCACCTGGCACGGGATGAGCCAGCCACCTGCTGCCGCCCAGCCCTCCCCCTCTTCCTGGGACCAGGGTGGCAGCTCCCAGGAGCCTGCCCGGGGCTGCAAGAGGTGGGCGCCTGCCTGGTCAGGTGCGGAGCTTGTGGACCTCATCGAGGTTTGGGGGGAAGCCTCCAATATTCACGATCTCCACACTAGCCACAGGAACGCGGCCGTCTACAACCGCATGGCTGACAGCCCGGCCGCCAGAGGCCACATGCGGACCCGGGAGCAAGTCCGCTGCAAAATTAAGGACCTGCAGCAGGCCTACTCCCGGGCCTGCCAGCCACAGGCCGACCTGGTGGCATGCCCCCACTTTGAGGCCCTGGACCACATCCTGGGGGCTCACGCCATCCATGCCCCCCGGGTGGTGATCGACCCCGGGGCAGAGGGCTCTGTCCCTGACACTGAAGAGGAGGAGGAGGATGCTGAGAGCCAGGAGCCTGCAAGGAGCCTGCCCAGGACCCCCGAGGCACCCCACAGAGCACATCGGCTGAGTCATCAGAGGTTGGGGAGGCCTCCACATGTGAGTACCATCATGCTCCCCTTATGTGTATGGGAGGGTGGGGGGAGAGGGAGCCCAGGGACCATGCGCCTGGGCCTTGTCCACCATGGAGCAGCAGCTGGGTGTCATGCAGGGTCCCTGGCCTTGCAGAGGGGGGCTGGGTTTCACCCACCTTGTCCCCAGGGAGAACTGACTGCTGCTCTTGTTTCACCACAGCCGCAGCACCTGGGACTGCAGGGCACACCACCTTGCCTGCAACAGCCACCCGCACCCAGGCGAGCAGGCGCACCAGAAACCAGGAGGAGTACCAGCGGTGGCACCTGCGGTTCCTGGAGCACCAGCTCCGCACCCAGGACCACTGGGTCCGGGAGGACCTGCGACTGCAGCAGCGGAGTTTGGAGGTGCTGGAGGAGCAGGGCCGTGCCCTCAGAGGCCACCTCCAGACCCTGGTGGACAGGTTCCTGCCTCCTCCTGCACCAACCCCTGCGGCCGTCCCAGCTCTCGCTCCTCCTCCCACTCCTCCTCCCCCTCCTGCTTCCTCTGCACCCCCCCGTCCCTCCTGCCCCACCCTCCACACCCGCTTCCTCCCGACGCCCCCACACTCGCAGTGCTGCGAGACGGGAGAGCCAGCAGGACCCCCAATTCTGAACTTTCCCTTCCCTTTCTCCCCTTCCTCCCCTTTCCAGCTCCCTCCTCCCAGGTTTCCCCTCCCCTCTCCCACCCTTACTCCTCCCTGGCGGAAGGGGTCGAGTGGCCCCGTGTACGGCTTCATGAGCCAGGGCTGTAGGGGGTAGGCCACATCCCCCACCAGGCACACAGGCATGTCCACATCCCCGCAGTTGGGGAAGCCAGGTGCTCCAGGAACCGCAGGTGCCACCGCTGGTACTCCTCCTGGTTCCTGGTGAGCCTGCTCGCCTGGGTGCGGGTGGCTATTGCAGGCGGGGTGGTGTGCCCTGCAGTCCCAGGTGCTGCGGCTGTGGTGAAACAAGAGCAGTGGTCAGTTCTCCCTGGGGACAAGGTGGGTGAAACCCAGCCCCCCTCTGCAAGGCCAGGGACCCTGCATGACACCCAGCTGCTGCTCCATGGTGGGCAAGGCCCAGGCGCATGGTCCCTGGGCTCCCTCTCCCCCCACCCTCCCATACACATCCGGGGGGATGACGGCGTCCAGGTCGGCGAGGCGGATCACCCTGTGGAGCAGCACCCGATTGATGGCCTTGACCACCTGCAGAGAGACACAGCAAACCGCGAATCACTAGGGCGCCCGGGTGGCTGGGAGTGTTCGTGCCCTGGCACTGCCCCGCGCCCCACTCCCAGAAGTAACCCCCCTGGGCGGCGTGTAGTTCGGCTGGGACAGACCGAACCCTCTGGTGCGGGGCACTTTTGCCTCCTCCCCCCCCATTTTCCCTGGGGCGGCCCATCCCCTCCTTGCAGTCCCCTCTCCCCCCCGGCCCAGTGGCCGGTAAGTGCCATGCCTGCATGAGCACTGCTCCAACGGTGGATCTCCCCATGCTGAACTGGTTCCCGACGGATCAGTAGCTGTCTGGCGTGGAGAGCTTCCAGAGGGCGATGGCCACATGCTTCTGGAGGGGGATGGCGGGCCTCATGCGAGCATCCCGTCGCTGCAGAGCAGGGGCGAGCCACTCGCAGAGCTCCAGGAAGGTGTCCCTCTTCATCCTGAAGTTCTGGGTCCACAGTCTGTCTCCCCAGCGCTCCAGGACGATGCGGTCCCACCAGTCGCTGCTGGTGTCCAGACGCCAGATGCGGTGTAGCACACTGGCGTCCGGGTGCTGCTGCGGATCCTCCACGGCCCCCAGGGAGGCCAGGCGGAGAAGTAGGGGGCTGACGTGCCCCAGGTGGTGCCAGGCAACCTCCAGCCATTGCTGGCAGGCTTGCAGCACCAAGTCCAAAAACTGCACCAGAAAGCCCAGGGTGAGCTCTGGCTCCATGTTGCCAACTGCGGCGGCGTCCCCAAAGGGAACCACCGACACAGACAGGCGCAGAGAAAAACGCTTTGCTGTCCCTCGGCGTGGTAGGCAAGCAAGCGGAAAAGCTGAGAACCGGATATCCAGGGGGGTCCCTTTAAGCACGAGCCTCAGATAACCTCAGACAGCAGCCACACTAAGCAACTACTGACCAGATGCCCTGCCGGAACTGGTTTCAGCTGCCCTTAAGTGTGCCCCAGTGTCCAATCAGTGTGGACGCACTAGTTCGAATTAGCAAAACGCTAATTTGAACTAGTTTTTAACTCTAGTTAATTCACATTTCTCTTCAAAGTCTTAAACAACTGCTCTTCACTAATTTGAATGCAAGATCATCTCAAAGCTCAGTGTGCTGAGACATGTCTTAAGCTACACACATTGCACATATGCACAAAAAAAACTTCCTTTTGCATTGCACAGTGCTCATAGTAAGTACATGGTGCCTGTTTATATTGAATTCAGAATGCTTTTCTGCACAAGTCTGCTCAGATTAATAGGAAGCACTTTTACAAAAAGAGCAAGTGTTGTTGTGTTTGGGAATAGGTCAGGCAGTTGGGAACATTTCACAGTGAGTCTTGGCAAATCAGCAAATATTTTTATCTGTAACAAGAGGAAGTATGACCAGGCCTGCTGATGGGAGAGGGAGGGAGCAAAGGGGCCTGGCACTTCAAAGGGCCCAGGGCTCTTAACTTTCACCAATGCTATAGTGGCAGCATCAGCAGCCAGATTTTGGGGTCCTTTAAATCTCTGCTGGAGTGCAGCATGATGCACACTTCAAGCATCATTAAGGGCTGCTTGGGACAAGCACGGTACACTCCTGGTAGTGCAAAGGTTGCCTGGAGGAGGCTAGAGTAACCTTGCCCCTTCCACTGAGGCCCATACTTTCCAGGCCCTCCTGGCTTCCCCAGGGGCCCAGTGAAGCTGTTGGCCCCACCGAGCATAACAATTTCCATCACATTGCATAAGCTAGAATTGCAGGGCATTATACTCCATGTGACATGATGAGTCACTTGCATAGAGGCTCAGTTAGATGCACACGTAACTGAAAAATGAGGAAGCAGGTATAGTAAGTAAGTAAGATGTCCAGTACCAATCTATAGGGTGAAATCCTATTGACTTCCATGAGGCTAAGATTTCATCCATAATCTTTGCAGAAAGAGCTAACCAAAGTAAATGTTCTTTATAGGGAACACTGATTGTGTATTAATGCCATATAATTTTTTCCTATCTGATTAGGCACAGGATTTGTAGATTTTCTCACAAACCTATGACAAAGAGGTAAGCTGCAGTTTGTAGATACTTACATACCCATGGAAAGAAAATGAACTGTTGGGCTAGTGGAGGTAATATTGGCTGATTGCAGCACGGGAAAAGAAGGGTTGCAGAAAAATACAGGAGAATTGGTTTAAACAAGGAAAATGGTATCACCATTTTCTGAATTGTGGCATTGTGCTCTGAGAACCTACTGAAGTCATGAAATGCCTGAGATTTGTGAATTTTTGTGTAAGGCTGTGTGAATGTAATGATCATAGGAAAGAGTCATTCTAAAATGGCATAGGAAGCTAGACACTTCCAAGGTAAGGCAGGGTTATAACACTACATGAGACATGGTGAGCTGTTTGCAGAAAGGATTAGTCACAAATGGTATATGGTAACCACATGGAAGTAATTCTTGAAATCATGCCACTCCTGGAGCTCTGAGAACCATATGTAAGCAACATTCCTATTTTTATTTTTTAAGTTAAACATGACAGGAGAGCCATCCATACATTCAGAGATTAGTGTAAGACATGAACCTGAATATGAAGATGAATATTTGAAACTCACTTGAACTATCCATACTTCATGAGTTTGCAAATTGGGCAAGAGATCTCCAGGGAACAGATTTTCTAGCAAGATGTTTAATTCTTCCAGCTTGTGGTCAAATTACTGATAGAAGAACATACTTACAATATTTTGGAATCACCAGTGCTAACTAAAACCTGAAGATTCAAGGAGATTCCTATTTTAACCACACTAGTTTGCCCATCTTTTGCACAAATCCAAATAAAAGCTGGATAAACAAGAGGGAGTGAATCATGCTAAGAAAAATGTGATGGGAATTTGATGTGGTGCTCATAGGATTGAATGGAAACAGTGATCTTTAATGCAGATAGGAAAATGTTCTGCCTGCTTGTTCTGGCTCACATCACATCAACAATGTTACTGAGCATGAGGGAACAGTGAGGTTTTTTTTTTCTATTTTTGTGCATTCATTTCTGTACACACTGAGTGAGAGAACATGCATGCAGCTCTTGTTGGGAAAAAAAGTATTTTCTCTACTTTTTCTAATTTTTTTGCATAAATTATTGCACTAGTAACAGTCTTCTAAACAAACTAATTTGTGGGTCATATACACAGCAAGAACATTTAGTGGATCAACCTAAAATTAATAAGATCTCAGGAAGACAATTATTATTGATAGTAATACACACACATTCCCCTTGCTCAGTGAATCACATTTTAGAATGGATTTCCTCCTTCACCTCCCTTGTCTATTTGCATCTGGTCTTTTAAGAGCTCATTCATATACACTGCTAATGTATTGCAATCCAAACTCCTGGTGCATTTATTTGTGATATAATGCAGGAAAATTGTGATTATAGAAATTAAAGAAAATAAATATTAAGTAAAATGTTAAAGAGGTTTTTTTCTCATTTTTTCCACCTGATACAACAAATGTGATGTTGTCCTTTTTCCAGCTTGGCAGACAAAGTAAAAATGGCCTCTAAGAATGGTGTGGATATATCAGGCAACAAAGGATATGGCTTTTAAACAAAGATAATTTCTTCACATAGAACTCTTGCCCTTTCCTTCAACTCTTGATATACTTCGTTCAAATTACACTACCAACTACTTCACCTACAAGCACTGGCTAGAGAATCAGCAGGTAAGAACATTTCCTGGCCAACAAACGTGTCCTAATACCTCCTATTTAATACAGGTTGAACCTCTCTAATCCAGAACTCTCTGATCCAGAAACATCCATTGTCCAGAATGATTTTAGTTAGCTGGATGTCCACTTTTCATGGGTGTAGCCAACTTTCCTGTGGTCCCATAAAGTTTGTTTACAGCCACCAGTTCTAGCTCTGAGTGTTCTGTGTTGTTATTTAGCTCTAATTTACCCCAATATGTCCTCTAACAGCACAGTAAGCAGTGGAAGTATTGGTAATGCTGCTAGACAATATTGACCTCCCATGGTCCAGAAAATTCTCTCATTTGGAGCCAGGCAGGTCCCGAGGGTTCTGGACTAGAGAGGTTCAACATGTAGTATGTGATATAGATTAATTCACAAAAGTCCAATGTACTGTTCAATTTACCTCTAAATACTTTTCAGTGTGATTGAATGGTGATGCAAGTTGTCTCTTTTCTCTGCATCAGCAATTCAACAATTCCTCCCTCTTTGCTTGAATAAAATGTGTCTCGTTTCTTGTTTCTTCTTCTGTTTTCTTTATATTTAGTTTATGTTCACACATTCTGGGAGTCAGTGTTAATGTAAAGAGTTTATCTACAGTACATCTACTCTCTCTATTCCATTTCAGCATCTTGAAAACTTCAAATCATATCATCTTTTAAACAGACCGTTTATCTCGCGTGAATACAATTTCAGGTTTCCCAGCCTTTTGCACACAGAAAGTTCACAAGCACTTTTATCATTATTTCCGCTGTCCTCTGAACCTTTTTAATCTCCTGGATGTCAATTCAGTGATAAGGTGTCCTGACTTGGGTAAGTTGTCTAAATGTGGTCTGATAAGTACTTTACAAGATGCTGGATTAATTTCTTATTATTTTCAACATCAGTTTTATATCTATACTATTTTGGAAGTGCATAATGGTGCATTGTGAGAAAATGTTTCTGCTTCTGTTTACTATCAGTACTATTTCTCACCTGTTCTTAGTTGCAAAATGTGTCTGTTTAACATATATTCAATTTTGAGTTGAAAACTTTAAAATCTACCACTTGCTTCAGCAGAAAATCATGACCCATTTGTCCCATTCATTCTCCAGTCTTGTTTGGAAGGTCTTTCTTTCTTTAGATCCAGATCTTGAAAGGTATTTAGGAGTTCCTGCTCCCAAAATTGCAACATATTAAGACTTAAGAGCCTAAAGTGCATTTTCAAAAGGGTTGTAATGCCCTGAGCCAAAATCCCATTGACAATGATATTCAGGCTTCTAGGTGTCTAAATCACTTTTGAAAACGAGACAGGTTCCTATATCAGCTAGGCCAGGCTTGTGATAACCTTCTCCAAATCATTCATGTAGAGCAAAATTTAGTTTGGCCCTCAGTATTAATCCTGAGTCTCTATGCCACTTCTATCATTGCCTTTCTCTTTCCTACTTCATAACTTTACACCATTTCTATTTAACCCTCTCCTCAGTTACCTGAACTGCCCTTTCTTCATTAAAAAAGTATCTAAAATCCAAATAGAATTAATTTAGTCCAGCGCATTACCCATGTCTGTTTTCTGCATTATCTCCCTAAAAAAAATTCCACCCGATTTGTCAAACAGGATTTACCCTTTATGAAATCATACTGACTAGTTTATTTCTCCAGATGTTTTGTGACCTCATCCTTTATTAATGTTTTCAGAATGTTGCCTACCACCAAGTCCAGACGTACTGGTGTACTGTTTCCTGGCTCTCTTTCCTACTCCCTGTTTTACAGGCTGGGGTTGTATTTGTTTCTCTTCAGTACCTAAGAGTCTTCACTCCCTCAAAGAAGCCAATTTAAAATCTCCATTATTGAACCAGTAATCTTGTTAAAGATTCCCCAGCATATAAACCCTATTACCCTGGAGTTTTTTAATACTGGACTTATGCTGAAATGAATCTACTATACTCCAGAAACTTTGTTTCCATTCAACTTCATAAATTTAGTGTATAAAATTAGATTTAGAATAAGATTGTCAAGTTTTTGTAGGAAACATAGAAAAGGGAAATCTTAAGAAGGTATTTGAGGGAGGAGGAGACTGAAGCTGTTGATGGAGACCTCCTCCCAAGAGTGAGGTGCAGTGCAGGAAAAAACATAAAGATGCTTGTTTGAAAATGTAACCACCTCAACAGCAGAACAATTTATCTCAACAAAGTTCCTCTATCTTTTCTTAAGTCAGCTTTTTTTGTTACTTTCATTATTAAACATTAAGCTCTTCAGGGCGGGTACTGAGTCTTCCTGGGCTTTTGTACAGTTCCTAGCATAGTGAGACACCCTACTCTCACTGTGGCTGCTGGTGGTAGAATTATAGGAATGGTAATAAGAATAAGGTACAAGCCTGCTTTCTTTCTATGTGCAGGAAGGATTGCACCAAGGAACCCATATTTCCCATAAATCCCAGTTCCCCTTTATTCAACTTTCTTGTGTATGTTAATATGCTGCCTCTCTCTACCACCCTGCCCTTAATACCTCTTATAAGTTTTGAATTAATCTACACTGATATTTTTATTAGTCACCATAGTTATCTGTGGTCACCATTGCCAACTCAAGTCAAGATTACTCTAGTGCACTTTACCTGGCTTGCAATCTGGTGAGCCTTCAGAAGCACCAGGTAACAGAGAGCAAGCTACCCTCCAAGCATGTGAGCCCTCATGTGCACAATAGCCATATTCCATCTTCTCTCTACCTTTTTTCTTCAAGGTGAAAATTCAAAGAACATAAGAATTCAAAGAGCATATTGGGTCAGACCAATGATCTATCCAGCCCAATATCCTGTCTTTAAACAGTGATCAGTGCCAGATGTTTCAAGGGAAATGAACAGAACAGTGATATTATCAAGGGATCCATCTCATGTGATCCAGTCCCAAAATCTGGCAGTCAGGGGCCTGATCAGGAGCTAGTGGCTGATTTCAAAGTTAGAGAAGAGACCAGTTATAGAAAATACCAATTTCTTCCCTATATTCTGTCAGGTCCCTAGATGTGGGCTCACATGCTTGGAGGGTAGGATGGCTTGTTCTCTGTTACCTAGAGCTTCTGGAGGCTCATTGGATGGCAAGCCAGGTAAAGTGCACTAGAATAATCTTGACTTGAGGTGGCAATGGCGACTACAGATAATTATGGTGAATAATAAAAAAGGTCAGTGTGGATCCATTCAAAATGGACATATCATGGCCACTGAGTGCCTCCCCTCTTGTTGCTAGGAGGCCTCTCTTAGGGTATGTCTACACTACCCTCCTAGTTCGAACTAGGAGGGTAATGTATGCATACCACACTTGCTAATGAAGCCCGGGATTTGAATTTCCCGGGCTTCATTAGCATAAGCGGGGAGCCGCCATTTTTAAATCCCCGCTGCTTCGAACCCCGTGCAGCGCGGCTACATGGGGCTCGAACTAGGTAGTTCGGACTAGGGTGCCTATTCCGAACTACCGGTACACCTCGTTTCACGAGGAGTAACGGTAGTTTGGAATAGGAACCTAGTCCGAACTACCTAGTTTGAGCCCCGTGTAGCCGCGCTGCACGGGGTTCGAAGCAGCGGGGATTTAAAAATGGCGTCTCCCCGCTTATGCTAATGAAGCCCGGGAAATTCAAATCCCGGGCTTCATTAGCAAGTGCGGTATGCATACATTACCCCGCTAGTTCAAACTAGCGGGGTAGTGTAGACATACCCTTAGGGATATTGTTCTCAATTTAAGCCTATACCTTTGGGACTTTCTACTTAAGCTTGTCTATCAGAACACACACTTTCAAGTGAACCCTTTTTAGTTAGTTAAACTTTCTTTTGAACAATTGTGTATTGAGTTTTTTGCATGTGTTCTTTTTGATATTTTATGGTGATGGGGATATTTTGATTTGTTTCGATTCTGTGGGTCAGCTTTCAAAAGAGTCTTTATCCAGCCCACTAATTTGATTCCAGTAACTTTGTAATAAGGATGTTAAGTAATAGTTAATTTACTAGTTGAGTAGTTGATAGGCACTTCCACATTCCTCCTCTGTAATGTGCAAGAGCACCAATAGGAAGAATATAGAACTCTGTGTGCAGCCCAGGGCCAGCAGGAAGTCCAGCCCAGTGGGGGCTTTTGTGCATTTCAAAGCAGCAGTGCAGCATGGAGCTGGGGGTCAGTAAATGCTGCACTGTGCTCAGCTGTGCCGCACTGTTGCTTTGAAATCCCCCCCCGCCCACACACACACTTTGCTGCCTCTTTCTGATAGAGGCAGCAAGGGGGGGAGGGATTGACTAGTCAACTAGTTGACTGACTATCTGATAAGCATTTGTTTATTTATCAGATGGTACTGACTAGTCCTTAACATCCCTACTTTGTGCCACAATCAACCTTTAGAAGTGAAACTACCTGATTTGTAGGCATCAACACCCTTTGCACTTTCAGATCAGACAATTAATCATTTCTGTTCACAACTGATTATGCTTGCAAAACAGCAGGTACACAATGAGGGTGTTTTTAAAATATAATCCTGCATGATTTAAAAGTTATTAACTGGTGCCTGTATATTTTCATGGAAGGGTCTATGTGATACATTTTAAATAAATAGAGTGAAGAATAATAGAAGACAAAAATCCTGTATATAAACAAAATCAATAGTGGGATACCAGGAACTCCTCCTGCAAAAGTTTTGCTTGTCAGCTGCATCTACTACAAAAGAACAATGATCAAGCAGGGACATCAAAAAGGAAGAGTCTGTCTGAGACTGAGCAGTTGTGAGAGTGGATCTCACCATGAAGTTAGCACAGTAGTTAGAGAATAGCATCCCTCCTTCAGAACTCAGCACAGTCCTTAATGAATTGCTACCTCTCTGAAGCTCACTGCATTCAGAAAGACCATTCATCCCCTGGGAATTCAATGGAATAACCAGAAGAGGACCTCACCTCCTTGAAAAACTTCACACCCCAGCTGCTCACTCAAATTAGCACTCCTGTAATTCACACCAGAACCTGATGACACTGCATCATTTGGTCTGGTATCTTCATCTCAACTTACATATAAGAGGTCCTGAAAAAGGTACACAGTACAATTTCAAAGCCTTTTAGCCTGAATCTGAATTTAGAGTTAAGAATATGCAGCTGCACTCACCACTACTTATTTCAGCCTAATGGACAAAAAAGAAAAAGAAAAAGAAATCTCTAAAAGTCATTATTTTAGTGATCTTAGTTGTTTGGTACAAGGCTGTCTCCAATGACAACTGACTCACAGTTAAGAGGCTGCAGGATATTAATATTAACAATGTAAATAACAGACAATTCTTCAGGGGAGAAAGGAACTTGTCTCTAATTTTCAAAGGATAGGATTTACTTAACTAAGCCTAATTAGCTGTGATTTTCACATAAGCAACAACAACAAAACATCACATTTGTTTTGGCATTTTTAAATAACTGATAAATGGAAAAAACTATTTTCCAAAACAGACTTTTAAGAATATGATCAAGCTCTTAAGTGTGCACAAATTATTATGCCCAAGATTATTTTTTCATATAAACGTATTCTCTGCACAGCCAAAAATTCTAAATGTTTATTTATATAAAGCCATGTCTACACTAGGAAACTATTGCAAAATTAGTAAATTCAGCTCAATAACTGCCAATTTAACAAATTTGCACTAGCATGTCCATAGTACAGGGAAGCCTTGAAATTAGTCTGAGACAGGCTCTGTTAATGTGGATGTGCTACGTTGGACTTAGAGCCCCAGGAAACACTGTGGAGTAATTAGTTCAAATTATTTTGGGGAGTAATTATTTTGAAATAGCAGCACCAGAGCATCCACACTACCATTATTTCAAAATAACTATTTTGGAATTAGCGTTATTCAGATTCTGAATTCTGCATACTCTTATTTCAAAACTAGCAAATTAGCCCGTAATAAGACAGGATTTTCAGGTCTCTCCTCCACGTCGGTATTTTCTCCTGAGCCTCTGGTCTCTCGCTCCGTGTCTCTTTCTCTCTCTCTCCTCCTCGTACTGCCTCCCCCCCTCTCTCTCCCAGCTCTCCTCTGCCTTCTGCCTCTCTCTCCGTCTCTCTCTTTCTCTTCTCCCCCTCCTGCCTCTCACTCTCTCTCTCTCCGCTCTCCTCTGTCTCCGTTGGGGATGCACACTCGTCCAGGCTCCGACCCCTGGTCATGTACATCACCCTGTGGCGCTCAGCTGACTTCTGCGCCTTTCAGCCAGGCCGCCGTAGGGGAGCATGCAGAGCAAGCGGCCGTTTGTGCTCCCCCGTGGCGGCCCGGCTGAACAGCACAGAAGTCAGCCGAGCGCCATGGCAGGAGGCGAAGGCAGGAGCAAAGGGGGGCAGGGCAGTGACGTACATGGCCAGGTCCCACCCCATGGTCGTGTACGTCACTGCCCTGTCCCCTTCCCCTCCCGCCGTGGCGCTCGGCTAACTTTTGCGCTGCTCAGCCGGGCTGCCACAGGGGTGCAAGCGGCGCAAGTGGCCATTTGGGCCCCACGCTCCCCATGCAGCACGGGAATGCTGCATGGAGACCGCGGTGCCCAAACAGCCACTAACGCCGCTTGCTCCCCTGCGGCAGCCCGGCTGAGTGGCGCAGAAGTCAGCCGAGCGCCACGGTGGGAGGCAAAGAATGTGACTCAGGCAACAGCGCCGCCCAGAGGGAACATCCAGGAAGGCAACAGTGCCACCCAGAGGGAACAGCCAGCGTTTCAGAGTCACAGACATTGGGCTACTATATGTATGATAATGGTCTTAGTAGTGTGGATGCTCTGCTTATAGAGTCAACTTGGGGGTGGGGGGTTATTTTGAAATAAAGTCCTAGGGTAGATGAAGGCCAAGAGATATCATATAGCAATGATATGTTAACCCCCAAAGATTTCTTTCTGATGTCATGCGGATTGCTTTCTGCTCTCATTCTAAGAAATATTAAAACATGTATCTTACAAGTGTTCATAGATTTTCAAAGGTATCATGACTGGTTTGTCTTTTTAATTACAGGAACTTGTTCTACAAAAGAATGGCTGCGTGTGTTAAAAATATCACTGTGAAAACTAATTTTGCTTTGCTTTGCTTTGCATCATGATGAAATTAGCATTTTTTTTCAAATTAGCAATAGTGCATATTGTATGCTGGCTGGAATTCAGCATATACACAATATAAAGCAACCCACTTGAAATCCATGCTATGGAATTTTTAAAGTGCTAAATGTCCCCTCTGCAACCACTTCCACCTTTTTTTGTCCAACACACACACGTAGTAGGAAGGCTAAACCTTCTCCAAGTCGTTAAAAAGGTCACTTTTCACTTTATTAATTGCATACTTCACCTGAAGAGAAGAAAAAAAATGATCTCATGCCCTTTTAGTGGCTTAGCCAAGAAGTTACTACTAGTTTATAGCCTCACTAGGCCAGGAGGTTCCTGCAGCTTTGGTTACAAGGTTCAGACTTATCAAATCCATTCAATGTTTTATATGCTTTGGAGATATTCTCTTTCCTCGGTGATTGTTGCTGTAATTACACAAATGATCTGCTCCTCTGTCACTTTCAGTCAAATGTGTCATCTAAAATTAAAAATTCATGTAAAAACTAGAGACGTTACTGTTTAAGCAGGCAGTTCAGACCTGGTCTGGTTTCACAATATTTTGTTTAACTTCTTGCATGCCTTGTCACTTTGCACAGTGGGGTCCAGTTTAAACATATGGTGCAGAGAAATATACACGGAAGCTGTGAGCACTAGAAACAATGGTCTTTGTCTCTTTTATTCTATTCTATTTTATTTTTAAAAAAATAAAGGGCCTCATTCCTCACTGATTATAGTGTTAAACTACCTTTAGAAGAAAATCAGGCCCACAGTTTCTGAAACAGATAACACTACATGGCTTAGATGAGGAACAGACAATATGGAGACCCAACAACAAAATTAGAACCTGAAGCATATTTTTTTTCGGTGCTGCTATGGTATGGGCATGAGACAGGAAGTTACAGAAAGAAAGCACAAAACAACATAGTTAGGATATCTGGGAAGACATGGGACTGACAAAGGCAGCCATAGGTTAAAGACAGGTGCTATTATCTATCTCTACCCCATATTGCATCTCCAGAGACCCTGGTTAGAAATCAAATGTCTAATAGTGGCTGTTGATAACTACTGCACTATACAATACAGTGATTCCATCTTAGTAAGGTGCAGAAGGTTCAATGATGAGTTTTGTTTCAGATTCTTCCTTCTGGCTTCTGATTATTTTAAATAAATTCTTGTTTCTGCTGTTGCGGGACTACTGTATTTAGATTGAACTGATGGGACTGCATAATTGTTGACAAAGGGAAGGTGCAAATTGCAGTCCTTATGCCCTGACTCTGAGCCCCCTGAGAGTCACCCTAAAAGAAGGCAGGTAATGTCACTACTGCCAACCTCCTATGGGGGAAGATAGCTTGAAGTGCAGTGGTCCTGCCAGTGAACGCTAACAAGAGTGTGCACTAATTCAGCATAATTCATGCTAGATACCTAGGCCATTCCTCCTCCAAGCTTTGTCTTATTTTGGGGTTGGGCTGGATGACTGAAGATTCCTCTGGGCAGGAAAGGTTTGTAAAGTGCAGGCACTCCTCTCTCTTACAGGGTCGAGGATGCCAGAAGCCTGACAGTGAACCTCAGAAGATAGCCAAGCTCAGGCCCACAAATGGGAGATGGGAGACAACGGGGCAACTGCTGAGGGCCAGGCAATTCAAAAGAGCCAAGGGTTCCTGGCCACTGCTGCTGCTGCTACTGTGATGGCAGTGGCAGTCAGAACCCCAGATCATTTAGATCACCTTCGGATTCCTGTGTGGCACACTCTCAGCAGTGCTGTGGCTGTCTGCGAGAAGCTAGCTCCAACACCGCCACGTCTGCCCAAAGCCCCACGCCTTCCAGAAGCACAAAGCCACTCTCCCCTGCAAGGCTGTCAGCCCTACTGGCCAAGGTAAATGTAACTGTACCACTTATTCAGCTGTCCTGAATGTACTAAAAGTTTGGCATGTGGTGTGCCTCAGATGGGTCACTGATTTAGTGCAGGAACAGTCTTGAGATTCAGAATTTATTGTGGAAAATGAGCAGGCAGATAAACTGCCACCAAATTGCTAAAGGGCAATACTTCCAATGGTTCTGGAATAATTTTTATAATGGAAGGGGATGAAGGTAGAAACCATGAATTTGGCTTATTACCACTTCAAGCTATGGGATGTGGCTGCACCCCCAGCATCCATAGTTCTAGTACCTGTGAACACTTCAAGTTAAAAACAATCCTGTACAGCAACTCTTACCCTGACATTTTCTAAGTGGAGTAGAAGATTTTTGAGTGGTGATTCCCATTAAAGTCAATAGAAGTTGTATGGTAAAACCCACTAAACAAAGACATGCAACAAACAAGGATTCATGTGAACTGATCATTTCAAAGAATTATTTTTGTGACTACTATAATTTAATTGCATGCAATCCTTTGTTTTGTTATTGATGTTTCCCCAAAGTATAAGAAGGGAGAGAAAGAACACCAACCACTTATTCACAGAAACTAATCCTAAAGTGTCAGAGGAAGTTTTCAGTTTACTTCATGCCCTACACTGTCTCGTCAAAATCATTAGAATGAAAATAGTATATTTTTCCTTTGGAGACAGACTTAACATTTGAGCTGAATTTTGAAACTGGATGTGCCCACTGACCCATTACTACTGTGGGTGTTTTCATACCCAGCCAGTTAATTGCCCATAAAGATTCATAATGTAACATGACGTGAAGAAGAACCAGATGTGCCTCGTTAAAGTCTTATGTATCAAGCTCGGAAAAGGCTTGTTTTTCAAGAATGGACAGCATTTCTGGTTTAAATTACCTACCTTCTGCAATGTTTGTTACCATTTCTTTACCAAAATGGCTAGGACAAAACATACCTCACATAAAGATGTCCCAAGCCAATATCTCTAAATATTGGGTAATTCTATGTCCTTTTATGCAGATATTATTCAGTCCTTGGCTTTAACCTGGAGGTATGTTGTATATATTTTGTCTGGAAGAATTAAACCTAAAAAAAACCCTTATGCCTTCTTTGAAATGGTTATTTCAATGGCATGATTTTTCTATTTCATTTTTCAACATAATTAACAGCCACTTCAGTGTGTATATTCATTTGGCTGCAAGAATGGCAATATTGCTTCTGAGGGAATGATAAGAAAGACATTTAAAACTTAAATGTATGAAGCATTTTCTTACTTTAAGGAGATTAGTTGTTTTTTTAAGGGAGAAGTATATGTTGGAGTGGGGAAAAAAGTATCCCCCTCCCCCAAGAGTTGAGAGATAAGTACTGTATGGGCCACAATCTGACCTTAGAAACATGCATTCAGCTCTTGAAAAGCCTGCAGAAATAAACAGGGAGTTGCATCAGAGGACAGAAAATGGGCCAAAGGAGAGGAGAGGTGAAAGAAAAACTTGCAGAAACAATGAAAAATTGTACATCAATATTTTTTCCTTTTATCTGAAATGTGTAAGCTCAATGGAACTTCTTGGTTAAACAAATAATGGAAAACTTATTGTGTATATATAGAGAGACTGTAACATACTCAAAAAAAATCCGTGCACTAGGAAGATTATAAATTGCTGCGGTGATTCTAAAGTTGGACTTTGTTCATATCCTCAGCACAAAGAAGAGTTAGAATCTGAAATGGTGGATAGAACTTTTAAAGTTACTCCCAATGGCTACAACTGCAATGATTTCATTTTTATTGCACTACAACCTAAACACAAGCTTCAGAGACTGCAAAATGGCATTTACTTAATACAAAGTGAATAAAAAGGGAAAGAAGGGAAAAGATGTTTGCTATTATTTGAAAATTATTTAATCTTCAGGTATTCATACCCTATGTCCGTATTACTAAGCAGGTCCCATGGTTATGCTCCAGAGTAAGCTCCACCCCTGCTGTCCAGCCATTAAAATCAACAAGAGTTTGCGTAGCAGTAACAAATTCTAAAGAATATGGAACATGTTATACATGACAGCAGAAATTTCCACAAGAGTTTAGTGTTAAAAAATGTATATTGCCAGAACAGAGTTAAATGTGGGTTGAGTCTGAGGAGCTGGAAAAGGAGATGCTGAAAAAAGAGTATCTCCATAACATCATCTTCCACTGCCCCTCTAATCATTGCAATGGTCCACAATATCGGAGCTCATCTAGGCTCCTCACTGTTTAGGGATACTCAAAAAAGCTAGGATTCTTAGAAAATGTCTTTTTTGTCCAGCTGCACTCTGATTCAGATTTGGTAATGGTGATACATTACCTCCAAGCTTCAATACAGTAGTAGATCATATTTAAGGATAAAACCATTGATCTTTCCTTTATCTAGGAACCAAGCATCAGTTGGTTCTGATACATCAATATTCTTAAGAAACAACGCAAAATACCAAGTGCACATCACCTGACTGGCATGCTTCCTTCACTGACTGATTATTGAATACCAAGTGTTCAAGGATATTGGTCCCTATCTTCAAAGCTCACTGTGGCATTGACCCAAATTATCTCAGGAACCGTCCCGCCCTGGATGATCCTGTCTTTCTGAGCATAACAGATAGAACTTTCTATGTAACTGACCCATGCATGCGGAACTTCCTTCTGGAAGAGATCAGAATGACTACAAATCTCAGCTCTGCAAAGTGAAATATAAAACCATTTCTTCAACCTACTCTTCCCTTGGAAATACCACACAAATAACATCAGCAAACAAATAAAACCAGGTAAACAAACACAATATGCTCCCTACAAAATGGAACTGGAGAGAGGAGAACATGCAATACAGAATTTTTTTAGCTTTAACACATTTATAAGTGTTCAGGCCCTATATAAGGGAGGCCCAAGAAAAGTAGGAAAATATCTATATCTATCAATAATAATGCATAGTGGAAAGATATTATAGAGTTATCTGAAAAAACAGTTAACCCTCAATTTGTATATCAAAAATACCATGCGGTGGTGAGGATCTTTTCCTTCAGATAAAGTTAGCAACTTGCCCAAGATCAGAGGCATAACTGGTAATAGAATCTGGAAATACTGACATTCAGTCTCATGCTCTAAGAGCTGGACACACTGCCTGCTTGACACCTGCTGCCTTCTGAAAGGCTGACCATGAACATGCATCCAGCTTAATTAATCTGAAATCTGCACAAGGTTAGTTTTCATTGTCAACATCAAAGGTAAAATAGGTTTCTAATCTTTTTACTTATGCCAAGAAAAACCTTAAGCACAAAGGTCTTCTAAAGCTACTAATCATGCTGTAATCCTGACATCATAAAACTAATTGATGTTGCTCCTCTTAAAATGGATCTTTATCTAAGTGATGCAATCATTTAAAAATATCATTGCATCTGACATGACTGATCTGATGTTGACTCATAGAATTGCTATTGCAGGTCTGAGGGACAAGACAGGTTGTATATTTTGCATAGGGTTCCTGTAGACGGGTCACTGAGACTCATCTGGGAATAAGTGGTCACTTATGTACTACATGGGCTGCTCATAATAGGTATTTTCTCCTTATATAGCCTTTTTAGGACTCTCCTTTTAGTCAGCCCAGTTCCTTCTTTAGAAGAGTCAAAATAAACAGTTTTATTTCTTCTTTCTAGAGGGAAATAATAAAGGGACTCCTTTATTTGCCAGAAGAAAACAAAACCCCAAAATCTCTGTCCATCCTTCTCCCTCACCCCCAAAAAAATCCAACACCAGCTCTGGCTTGCCTATTTGACCAGAAAAGACCATCGGATTCCCTCATAGCAAAATAACATCACTAAACATCACAGTTTTCAGGACACTATCAAAATGTATGTCTTCAGCACAATAGATACAAAGTCCTTCCTGGTCAGCAGAAGAAGCACAGCTCTTCTCAACCAGCACTCTCCTGTTCAATTAATTTCTACTCTCTGAATGAGCCAGCTGAAGAATCTGTCCTTCAGGCCTGACAGTTCATGAAGGGAAGTCTGTTCTGTCAATTCAATGGAGAGCTTTAATCCTTTCTCTCCCCAGTCATGTGGTCGGGTATGCTCATCCTCTCACATAACTGCATACTCCAAGAAAAAGAATATTCACAAAGGAATTCAACATTATTAAAATTGAGAAAATCACTTTAGTGGTTTTTCACAGGGTTTTTATCTGCCTCAGTTCTGGAGCTACCTCCTCATTCCCATACCT
Organism: Pelodiscus sinensis; assembly: GCF_052426305.1. Classification (NCBI taxonomy): domain Eukaryota; kingdom Metazoa; phylum Chordata; order Testudines; family Trionychidae; genus Pelodiscus; species Pelodiscus sinensis. Next base: position 49,737,639 of record NC_143059.1, read on the forward strand.
AGCTTCAAACAAACTTCAAGGAGAGTTCAGTATTCAACACCATATACATATAAGAATGAAATTAGGTCTTTTCCTTTCCTATTCTAGCCTATTCCCCACATGGGTAGTGGGATATTTGATGGGTGGGTAATGCCTGCCTGGAGCTTCAGGAACATGTACATCTGAAACCCAAAGCAAAACTCTAGATGTGCAAGAATTGTGAATGGGAACCACAGATATGGTTTACTGAATTTCAAGGAAACTAAAGCCAGCAAGTTCCATACAGTTGTTATGTTACTTGTAGAGTCCATAGGAAGAACTGCTTTCCCTGATACCTACGAAGAGTTAACTCTTTTAGCTCAAGTAGTAGAGGCCTGTATTTTAGCAGTGAAGATCCCAGGCTCTATCCTGTCTAGCAAACTGTTGTGAAGGAGTGATAGAAAAGTGGTGGACTGCAGACTGACCATTGTTTTCAAACAAATTCCCATGGAACTCACGGTACATCTACACCACAGAGAAGATCAAAGCTGCCACTGTCAATCTTCCAGGGTTCGAAATAGCGGGTCTAGTTCAGTCACGTTAATTCAAAGTGAGAGGGGCATGCCAGTCAATGTCGGTCATCCTGCTTCCATGAAGTATAGGGGAAATTGAAGGGAGAGTGATCTCTCTTTGACTTCCTGCAGTGTGGACAGCATCAAAAGTTGAGTTAAGTTACTTTGACTTCAGCCATGCAATCAACATAGCTGAAATTATGTATCTTAATTTGGGATGAGTTGTCCTTGATAGGAGAGTGTGTTGTTTCCTCTTTTAATGGCTGTTCCACATAAAAAATAAGAGCTGCTACTAATGTCCAGTTAGTGGTAGAGGCCGGTGTGTTGGTGCTGAAGGTCCAGGATTTATTCCCCACTAGCAGCCTGTTGGCGAGCTCATTACAAAGTGGTGATGTACACGAATTTGAAATCTGAAGGCTGCTTTATCTACATAGAAATTAGAGATACTCTGGAAACTTCTGTAAGAGTAGGAATTTACCCTGATATCCCTGGCCAGTCCCATTCTTCTCACTGTTGTATGGCAGATGGAGGTGGCTGCCCCCCATCTCCTTAAGCTGGCTTCATTTCAGTCTGAGAGTATGGCTGAATGGCTGTAATGCATTTCATGACTCTTCAAGATGAAAATTACTGTCTTTGGAAATTAGTTAAAATATTGTGAAAAGTTTTGCCTGGAACAAATTTGTAATTCTTATAAAAGTCATTAAGTACCTGCATTTTTGCATAGCAGGAGATGTAAGTGAAAATGACATCTTTTGTACAGTCCCAATTGCTGTATGTTTTAAACAAGTATAATATAGTATATAAGGATGTAGGATTTCTGTTTTGTATTAGAGAGCCATTTTAAAAGGCAGTTAGAATTTCTATTAGGTGTGTATGCCAAATTGAATATAGCTGGAATACTTACATTTTAAAGATATCTGCTGAGGGGGGCTGGCATTTCAATCCTGGACCTTCTTTAATATTCGTCATTTCTAAATGAACTGGATATGTTGTACAGTGGAATTACTAGATTTGTATTAAATTGTAGCTTTGGGACCTATCTTTGTGCAATGCTATCTATGTTCAACTGGCTTTGTTTATCACAGAGAAGGGAACTGCATTAGCATAAGATACTACAAAGTAGTAAAGGGATTTTAGCACCCTATCTGCTTGACCTACTATTGACCTGGGCTGATTCATATTCTCTCTGGGATGTTGTAACAGGTCATTTTCTATTGGAAAAAAATTAGCTCAAATTATGGAACTATATCTCTAGGATTTTTTTTTCAGAATCATAGAATTCCCTTTCCCCATATATAAACACTACAGAATGGCTGTTTTCTTTATTCCTTTAAAGGAAAATGAACTTTCATTTTAAAATTACAATGCAAGTGAATTTTATTTGTCTTACTTATTGCACTCATGTGACTGCTGCTGTAAGCATGATCATATGTAATATTGCTGATGGCACTAACAAAATGGTCCCGAAAATGAGATTATGTATCTAATTGAGCCTACTTCTATATTATTACATGTGTGTTCTCTCTCGCTCCCATGTTCTCTCACACACAGAAGCCTACACAAATATATTGAAATAGTGGTTTGCTATAAATAACCATAAAAAGGCTATTTCAGTTTTGTTTCTAAAACTACAGGTCAGATCTGCATGAGCCATTTCTTGCTATGCAGGTGTATAGGGGAAACACAAAAGGTGCTTTCCTTTGCCTTTCAGCCACAGTCCTTCTGTTTGAGCTCCTGGAGTATTATTGAACAGGTTTATTATTATTATACTCCTAGGCTGTGTCTAGACTGGCAAGTTTTTCCGGAAAATCATCTGCTTTTCCGGAAAAACTTGCCAGCTGTCTACACTGGCCGCTTGAATTTCCGGAAAAGCACTGACGATCTCATGTAAAATCATCAGTGCTTTTCTGAAAAAACTATGCTGCTCCCGTTCGGGCAAAAGTCTTTTTCCAAATGACTTTTGCGCAAAAGGGCCAGTGTAGACAGCACAGTACTGTTTTCCACAAAAAAAGCCCCGATCGCGAAAATGGCGATCGGGGCTTTTTTGCGGAAAAGCGCGTCTAGATTGGCCACGGACGCTTTTCTGGAAAAAGTGTTTTTCTGGAAAAGCGTCCTGCTAATCTAGACGCGCTTTTCCTAAAATGCTTTAAACGGAAAATTTTCTGTTAAAAGCATTTCCGGAAAATCATGTCAGTGTAGATGTAGCCCTAGAGTATTATTGAACTGCCCTGGCTGCATCTAGACTGGCAAGTTTTTCTGCAAAAATGGCCGCTTTTGTGCAAAAACTTGCCAGCTGTCTACACTGGCTGCTTTATTTTGCGCAAAAACACTGATGTTCTACTGTCCAAAATCAGTGCTTTGTGCGCAAATGCTTTGACGTTCCCGTTCAGGCAAAAGCCCTTTTCAGGAAATGTTTTTGTGCAAGAGGGCCAGTGTAGACAGCTAAAAACTGTTTTGCGCAAAAAAGCCCCAATGGCAAAAATGGCAATCGGGGCTTTCTTGTACAAAACCATGTCTAGATTGGTACGGACGCTTTTCCGCAAAAAGTGCTTTTGCGGAAAAGCATCCGTGCCAATCTAGACACTCTTTTCCACAAATACTTTTAATGGAAAAACTTTTCCGTTAAAAGCATTTGCGGAAAATCATGCCAGTCTAGACGTAGCCCCGAGTATACAATGAGGCACATCTATGCCACCAACAAGTAACTGAGGAAAGACTTGTCATGGAGAGGTCCAAACTCTTATCAAGAATCTCAATATGCAGGATTCATGATATTTTATGATAGCACAACCTACACCTCCAGTTAGCAAGTGCTGGACACCAAAAGTGCTTAGCCCTTTCACTCACATGAACGTAAGAATGGCCATACTGGGTCAAACCAAAGGTCCATCTAGCCCAGTATCCTGTCTTGCAACAGTGGCCAATGCCAGATGCTTCAGAGGGAGTGAACAGAACAGGAAATCATCAAATGATCCCTCTCCTGTCATCCATGTCCAGCCTCTGACAAACAGAGACCAGAGACACTATTCCTGCCCATCCTGGCTAATAATCATTGATAGATCTAACCTTTATGAATTTACCAAGGAACCTTTTGGATGTGTGACCCTTGGGGCACATCTTAGGAGGAAACAATCATGATACTCAAGCACATCATGGTCCTTTGTAAGCAAGAACTGGGAATTCCCGTTGTTATTTGTAGTGCTAAAGTCCACAAAGAAGTCTGCAATGGACAATAAAGGGCTGACACACCAGTTGGTAGGTAAAACCACACTGTTTTCTGGAGTGCACACTGCACCCTTTTAGGGTACGTCTAGACTACACGCCTCTTTCGAAAGAGGCTTTTTCGAAAGAATCTTTTGAAAAAGCCTCTTTTGAAAGAAAGAGTCTAGACTGCAACATCTTCTTTCAAAAAAGTGAGCCACTTTTGTGAAAGAGAGCACCCAGGAGCCCTGTTTGCATTCAATAACGCCTTTTTTTTGAAAGAACACTGTCTAAAAAAGGAATTCTTCCTCATGAAATGAGGAGTACCACCATCGAAAGAAAAGCCGCGTTCTTTCAATTTAATTTTATAGTCTAGACACAGGTGAAGGTTTTTTTTTTCGAAAAAAGGCTACTTTTTTCGAAAAAACCCTACAGTCTAGACACAGGCTTAGAGGGTACAGCCAAGCCTTCCAACTGATGGGGGGCAAAGGTGACATTTGCCCAGGGATCCAGCATATCAAAACCATCTTTGAATCAAGAGACACTCCTGCTGCGGTTTTCCCCAGAGCAGGAAATGTGGATCTAGGGAAGTGAGTGGAGCTGTGGTACAGCTACTCTGGGGCTCATCCCAGCAGATGGGGGAAGAGCTGGGTCAACCCAAAGCTCTTCTTGCAGAATAGGGGTATTTTCTTGAGGATCCTCTGTGGGGGAAGGCTTGTGGCCCCAGCCAAGGAAGAATGGGAGGAAGTGGGGGTCCATTGATATCTGCCCAGGCCCAGAATTGCTGTCAATGGGCCTGGATGTAGCTGTAAAAACTACAGTGTATACTAACCTGGAATTCCTGAGCACATCCTATATTAGGTTATGTCTGCACTTGCACTTGATTGACAAAACTTTTGTCCTTCATGGGTGCTTCATTAACACCCCTCTCCCCTCCCCCATCCCTCCCATAAATGACAATGTTTTGCTACAGCAAGTGAAAGTGTGAAGGGTCTTTTGTTGGCAGAAGAGTGCTCCTGAGGACAAACTAAAACCCCATTGAAGGGAGTGGAAATATTTTGTCAGTAAATGTGCCAACAAACAGCGTTCACATAAGCTGACTTTTAATGAAAAGGCAGTGTCGACGTAAGCTCTACAACAGTTTGGGGCAGTTTAGTCCCTGGATTTTAACTAATTTATATATTTATCTCAGAGTTCAATAATAAAACATTGTCTAGTTTAAATTACATTTGGTATACATTTTTACTCAAAGGTTGTTTATTGTAGGTTAAGACATTTAACCCTATTCGATTTTTTTTTTTTAGTAAAAAGCATGAAATGAACTTCAGCAAGTAATCTATAGTGCAAGGAAATAATTAATTGCAATACAGACTGCTATTATTCTCTTTAATAAGAAATTAGATCTCAAAAGGGATTTATGAAAATTATCTGAAAATGTGTGTTTGAGTGATTCCACAATTTGCGCTAAAATTCTATTGAATCATATAATATAGAACATCTGCCTCTTTAACTAGTCTATATTCAGCTTTAAAAAATACCCTTCTGTCCTTTGATATGAGTCTACTAATGAATTCAGAATCTTAACATTAAAAGGGTGTGTTTGTTTTTTCTTTTTATAAATTGCATTATTGATAATTTTTTCAGGCAGTGAAGCTTGCGGTGACAACTTCATCACCAATCAATTTAAGCAGAAAGTGAACAGTTAATTCAGTAAATCAATTAAATCTTAATATTTAGCCCCTTGGATAACCCATATCCCTGGACAAGTTCATTTAATTATTCACCAATATTCTGTATTATACATGCAGTTTGCAGAAGCATAGTTTAGTGTTAGAAAGGGTGTCAGTCCCCTTAATATGAGTAATTTGAATTCAGCCTACTTATAATGTTTTCAAGGAAGACCATTTCATTAAAAGGCGGGAGACACAGCCTAATGTACTGCATGTAGAATAACTTCTGAAAATCTTTTAAGTCAACCTTGTGTTTTAGTCAACAGGGAAGGTTTGACCTTTAACCTCTCAACAACCATCTGTTTCATTATTTATCTGAGGGAATCAGAGAGTTTTTGTTCTTTCACAAAAGTCCCTGACACCAGGATATTTTTAATAGCTGAAATTTTTCATTCTTGTCACTATCCCTTTTGAAAATACAGGTATTTTCATACAACACGTAGCTAATGAGTGAAACTTCAGAATCCAACCTTTCTCTATAATCACAGGAACAGGGATTAAAGAGGTCCCACTAGTGAGGAACATGAAAATTAATTATTGAGCTCCTTGTTTTATCCTCCCCATCTGTCTGATATTCTCTAGCACAGAAGGAGTTAGACAATTAAATTACTCCTCCTTTTACCTCATCAGAATGTTCCCTATACCTTTTTTCCAGTTCCAGAGACCAAAAATTGCTGTCCGTATACTACAGGAAATGTGTGCGAGAAGAAAAACATCTAGTTTTCTAAATGTAAAGAATTCAGTTAAGCTCTTCAAAACATTCACTTCTATTGCATTTACTTTAAATTATTTCCTTCCCTTTTCTTAGGATTGCCAAATATCCTTCCACAAAAAGAGATGAAGAATACAAACAAATTATTAAATTAATACTAATCTGTACATAGGTACACAAAACAGTGTAATGATAATATAGAGAAGTACATAATATCTAATACCCTTGGGTGAGATTTTTCTGTTTCTTGTGAAATTCCCTCTGAAGACACTGGAAATTGTCCTAGTGTATCTGCCCAGGGCAAAATTAGACCATTATATTTAGTTTTTGTGGGAAATCCTAGTTTCTGTAACATGCTTATCCTCCTTATTCATTATTTTTGGCAGATAAATGTGAAAAATCCTTTTCTTCTTTGGAACTAGTTAATACCGTTGAAGCAATTAATTTGTTTTATTTAACAATAAACCTGTCGTTCTAAGTTGTTGGGAATGAGACTAACTCCAAGTATTTTGCTAGTAAAATCTTTTCTCTGTTTAGGAGGCAATAACTTCAGAACTGTGTGAGTGTGTCTGTGTATGTGTTTATCATCACTTTTGGCTCACTTGATATTGTTTTGCTTGAGGTGAAGCCAAAGGGTAAAAACTGCTGAAGTGGGCCCAGACCAAGATAAACACACATCCCTGAGACATTTTTGCTGCAAGATCACAGTATGAATAAAGTATAATCCTTAAACTTTTGAATGATTTTCCCTTCATTTTAAATGGCTGTGACTTCATTTTTCTCTTGGAACACACCAATCGTTGTCAGTTTCAGGTTTGCTAATCAGGTTGGCAGGATACACTAGAAACTCAATTTTAGATAAAACAGATGAAAAGTGTGGGCTGGTAAACTAACCTTTATATACACATTTGAGGCAAACAGCACAGCCATGGAAACAAACTATTATTCTTATGGAATTTGCCTCAGGACGTGGTTTGCTAGAAGAATTTCTTGACCCCATAAACAATTGTTTCTTACAACAGCTCATTTACAAAAGCAAACATACAAAAGCAAAGGGTTTTAAATGTAGGGTGATATGCTACCCCCACATTTCACAGACACAAATGCTATTATTTCCAAATGGGTGTTTATCAAGGGCAGAGCATGATTTTTAGTCCTGAATAATATACGTGATTTCAGTCTGAAAATA